>NC_084606.1:11475638-11688138 GCF_033807715.1 Cololabis saira | reverse complement strand
GATGGATGGATGGATGGATGGATGGATGGATGGATGGATGGATGGATGGATGGATGGATGGATGGATGGATGGATGGATGGATGGATGGATGGATGGATGGATGGATGGATGGATGGATGGATGGATATATTCAGCTATACATCGTGTCTCCAGCTTGTTTGAATGTGCTCCTTCACTGGTGAGTCAGTTTGGATGAAAGCGACTGGTGAAGGTTAAAACCAACTCAGGTCCTGCTGAGGAGGAAACGTCTGGTTCTCCGGCAGAGAGACGGAATCAGACGTGGAGATGGTCAGGCTGGTCACGCAGCAGAGTCCAGGGAGGAAATGTAGCTGCTGCTACATCAGTTAACGCTCATAAAAGAGTGTGTGTGTGTGTGTGTGTGTGTGTGTGTGTGTGTGTGTGTGTGTGTGTGTGTGTGTGTGTGTGTGTGTGTGTGTGTGTGTGTGTGTGTGTGTGTGTGTGTGTGTGTGTGTGTGTCTAATGCTGTTAAGCTGCCGTGAATTTCATGCCTCATCACACACACAGCAGACGTGAGCGTGAAGAATCGGCTCGTGTTCAACATCCTTGTGTTTCACCTTCCATCAACCTCAGAGACGAGGGCAGAGGAGACGAGGAGGTAGGAGCTCCTCCTGCCCCCTCCACCCGTCGCCTCCTCGCCTCCTCGCTCTCAAACACATCCCAGACTACCTGGACGACAACGAGGACGTGACTGCAGATCCCCGTTCAGGCTGATGAAGCGTTTCCAGAGCGGCACCTGGAAAACGTCGGCTCCAGTTTGAGTCCCGTTACTGAGACATGAAGCTAAAACATCTGTACAAGCTTGTTCCTCCTGCGTCATAATTAACACCTTCACCTTGACAACTCTGACCATAAACATCTGTTTTATTGAATAAAGTATTGTTTAAGTTCCAAGTTAAAGGAGAAGGAAAGAAAGGAGAGGAAGGTCAGGAAGGATGGAAAGAAACAGAGGGAGAAAGAAAGAAGAAGGAGAGGATTAAAAGAGATTAGAGGAAGGCTGGGTGTTGTGATGCGACTCGTCCGCCATCTGCTGGTCAGAGGAGGAACTACATCACATACTGACAGTGTTGAAGTTAGGAAGTAAAGACCCTGTCCCAACACTATCACTACTACCCCTCGTTTTCAGCCCTACCCCTAAATTTTGCGCGTTCCCGTGAGGGTAGTGGTGTCCCAATTCCTCTTTCCACCTAGGTGTAGTGAAGAAAAGTAGTGTAGTGGATATGAATCTGTCCCTACGGATGTAGGGATTTCTGATCCTCACTAGCTGATCTAGGGACAAAAACATTTCCCAGAATGCTTTTCGCCGTCATTTGCGGAATGAATCCAAAAAAAAAAACATGGCGGACATTTTTTATTTTTTAGTGAATAAAATCAATATTTTTTGAGTTAGTTTCTGCATAAAAATGCGTTTTGATTACATTTCTAGCGAGAAATATTTTACTTTCATAATATTCACTCATTGAATGTACATAATCACTAGTTTGCCCGTTGTTACGAAGATCACGCCAGAATAAAGGCTGATTTATGGTTCCGCGTTACACAGGCTCTGCGTCGATGTTACGCGGCGACGCACGCCGTACGCGGTACCCTACGCCGTATGCTCTGCATCAATTTAACGCGGACCCATAAAACAGCTCTGGAGCCGGCATTTTCGGAGCAAATTTCTTAACAGGCGTAGCTACAACTGTTAGATTTCATCTATTAAACCAACATTTATCTTCCTAAATGATTTATTTCAGCCAGCGGTAATTCTCAACAGAGCCGCAGGTTTCTCCCCGGGACGACGGCGCAGGTTGACCTGGCGATCACGTCTGTACATGAGCTGCTGCTGTGCCCCGGACCAGCGGCTCTTCTCATCTCCGAAAACATCGGGTCAAATTTCTTAACAGGCGTTACTGAGCCCAGGTTGGGGATCTTAACGGTTACTTTAACGCCTGAAAAAATATTGCTGAAATTAAAACAGCTTTTGGCTCTCAGCTTCCTGATTTTAGGGGTGGTGCTGAAAGTAGGGGTAGTGAGAGTATTGGGACAGGCCCCTGGGAAGATTTCAAGTGCCCTAAAATCTGTCCCTTCTTTTTTAGGGGTAGTGATTGAAAGTAGGGGGAGTATTGGGATTGGGCCAAAATCATCATGAATCTGTTAAAGTGGTGTTGTTGTTGCCTGGCAACAACTGTATAGATGACATCACAGGTAACGCAGGTGAACTCAGAGACAGTAGGTGAACATCAGGAGCCTCATGTACAAAGAGTGGATGGAGCGCACAGAAAATGTGCGTACACCACTTTCTACGCTCACGGTCGGATGTTCAAAAAGTGACTTGAATGTGAAAAGTTCATTCCAGTCCTTCACACACACATCAAGGCTGGCGTACGCACTTTTCTGAGGTTTGGTCTGCTGGTGATGCAGGGAAGTGCAGAATATGCGGAAATGTGACGTCAACAACAAGTTTACGACCACATGAAGGACACGACAGTCCCCACATCACCAGATAAGTTACACACCAGTGGAACTGCAACAATCTCACAATCAGCCACATGAACATATGAAGGTAGGAACCTGTCAATCACAACCATGGAACCTGTCAATGCCAATGGCAGCCTTGGCTCCGTTAGAGGAACCTGCTGATGCATCAGATCATTCAGATCTGCTGGTCCAGGACTAAGGCTGCGTCCCAATACTCCCCCTCGCCCTCGTTTTCTTCACTAACCCTAACTTTTGCGCGTTCCCGTGAAGGTAGTGGTGTCCCAATTCCTCTTTTCACCTAGGGGGAGGGGGCATAACGAGGGCTAGGGGCTGAGAATAGCCCTTTCAAATCAAGGGTTTGCAGATGCTGACTTGGCGAGCGAGGGGGTATGAAAATTTCCCAGAATGCTTTTCATCGTCATTTGCGGGCTGAATAAAAAAAAAAAACATGGCGGACATTTCTTATTTTTTTGGGAATAAAATCAATATTTTGAGTTAGTTTCTGCATAAAAATGCATTTTGATTACATTTCTCGGCGCAAACCAATATTTTACTTTCATAATATTCACTCAGTGAATGTACATAATCCCTTTTTTGTCCGTTGTTCGCTAAAATCGCGCCGGAATATGGTTACGTAACCTACGTAAACGACGCCGTAAGTTACGTAACCGACGCCGTAGGTTACGTAAGCTACGCCATAGGCTGCGTCTATTTAACGCGGACCTAAACTCCGGAGCCGGCAGACAGAAATCTCTAAATTTCGGAGCAAATTTCTTAACAGGCGTAGCTACAACTGTTAGATTTCATCTATTAAACCAACATCTTCCTAAATGATTTATTTCAGCCAGCGTAATTCTCAACAGAGCTGCGTCCCAGGAGAGAGTTTCTCTCCCGGGACGACGCAGCAGCTTGACCCGGCGGACACGTCTCTTCTCGGGCTGTGAGCTGAGGCTGCTCCCCGGGGGCGGCGGCTCTTCTCATCTCCGAAAACATCGGGTCAAATTTCTTAACAGGCGTTATTTGGATAAACTGAGCCCAGGTTGCGGATCTTAAGGTTACCTTTATGCCTGAAAAAATATTAAAACTTAATAAAGTGCCATATTAACAACGCTACAGCTGAAATTAAAACAGCTTTTGGCTCTCAGCTTCCTGATCAGGTTAGGGATGAAAACGAGGGGGAGTAGGAGAAATGGGACAGGCACCTGGGCCAAGTGCCCTAGATCTCAAGTGCCCTAAAATCTCCCCCTTCTTTTTTAGGGGTTAGGGAAGAAAAGAAGTGCGAGTGGAGAAAAGAACACTTTGGAAGACGCCAGCACATCGGCCTCAAGCTCTGCCTCACCAGCTGGAAGAGGAAGCTGGAAGCTTCAGGCATCAGGTCCACTTTCCCCCCGATCCCCCCAAAAAAAGAAATTCTCTATGCAGGACTTCCTTCAAGCTGAGGCCGCCAAACAAGACAGAAGATGTCAAAAGAATGAAGAACACATGGACAGGTTTCTGAACCTTTTAGAGAAAATGGTGGACCAGACACCTCATCAGCAGTAGCAGCACATACACTGCAAATTTTTTTTTTGTACATATTTCTGTGCAATTTTTTTTATATGGAACAGCACCTTTCTTTGTTTTGCGTGCAATGTTTACTTTTTTCTTTTTAAAAATTGTATTTGAATATAGCAAATAAAGCCTTTTTTACTGCAGATTCTCTCACTATGTCACGCAATCCCAGACCGACCCCCTGACCAGTCTGCCGCAGTCCCAGACCGACCCCCTGACCAGTCTGCCGCAGTCCCAGACCGACCCCCTGACGAGCCTGCCAAGCCCCCAGACCGACCCCTTGACGAGCCTGCCAAGTCCCCAGACTGACCCCTTGACGAGCCTGCCAAGCCCCCAGACCGACCCCTTGACGAGCCTGCCAAGTCCCCAGACTGACCCCTTGACGAGCCTGCCAAGCCCCCAGACCGACCCCTTGACCAGCCTGCCAAGCCCCCAGACCGACCCCTTGACCAGCCTGCCAAGCCCCCAGACCGACCCCCTGACCAGCCTGCCAAGCCCCCAGACCGACCCCCTGACCAGCCTGCCAAGCCCCCAGACCGACCCCCTGACCAGCCTACCAAGCCCCGAGACTGACCACTGGATCCGCCTGTTACGCCCCAAGGGCGACCCCCCGAACTGCCTCACCGGTCTGCCCGGCACCGAGGACGGCCCCCGGAGCTTTGGCCGTTTGTTGGCCGGGGCCCTCCTCCGGGCCCCCTCCTCCTGCCCTGGGTGGGGGGTTTTGGGACATCTGGAATCTGTCCCTTGAGGGGGGGGTTCTGTCACAGTTTCACAGTGTAGTTTTTTATTTTAACTCACTCCCCTGTCTTTCCAGATCCTGCCACCCTAATCAGCCAGAAATCCACTCATTCCCTTCACCTGTGCTTCCCCACCCAGCTCCACACCTGGTTTCCCTCATCAGCAGTTCCCCTCATATACCGGCCCTTTTCCACCTTCTAGTTTGCCAGATTGTCGTGTGCTTTTGCCTCGCTTTCCAGCCTTCCTGATTTCTGTCCTGTTCCTGCCTGCCTGCCTGTAACCCTGCATGATCCTTGGTTTATGGATTTTTGCCTGCCCGTTTTGGTTTTGTTTGCCTGATCTGCCTGACTACCCGGTTTGACCCCTGCCTGCCTTTTGACAAAGATTAAAGCCTCTTGGACTCTGACCTGCCTGGTGTTGTGCATTTGGGTTCTCTGTCCTGTCTGAGCCGTGACACACTATCCTTATTTTACTATTGATCTCGTTGTACAGTTTATAATTTGAGACATTACCTTACTTTGAGAAACCCCAGAAGAGAAAACTGTTTAACAAGTTTTATTAGACAATTTAAAAGTATTTCCAAGTGAGTAAAACCACACAAGTACAAAACTATATGAAGAACACATGGACAGGTTCCTGAACCTTTTAGAGAAAATGGTGGACAGGACACCTCATCAGCAGTAGCAGCACATACACTGCAAACTTTTTTTTTTGTAAATATTTCTGTGCACATTTTTTTATATGGAATATACGTGCCATATTAACAGAGCTACAGCTGAAATTAAAACAGCTTTTGGCTCTCAGCTTCCTGATCAGGGTAGGGATGGAAACGAGGGATAGGGGGAGAAATGGGACAGGCACCTGGGCCAAGTGCCCTAGATCTCAAGTGCCCTAAAATCTCCCCCTTCTTTTTTAGGGCTTAGGGAAGAAAAGAAGTGCGAGTGGAGAGAAGAAGGGCGAGTGAAGGAGAATTGGGATTGGCCCTTGGAAAACGTCTGTTGCAGAGAGATACAACAGGTAACCTATCACTCTAGATACATTGATTTCTGAGTACAATGTTATATTTTCTGCAAAACTATAACTTGTGCTTTCTCATTTCTTAGGTTACAAGACGAATGAATCAGGTTCTGCATCCAAACCACTGCATGGTTTACCATCCTAGTTTTGAGCCTGTGTCTCAATCTGTTCTCCCTGCAAAATGCCATGAATGTGTATAGAGCTGACTATGGGCCCGTACGGCTCAGAGGATTAGTGCAGCAAGTATGTTTTGCATCAAATGTATAATTTGATTTCCCAAACACTTATATTTCCAAAATGTAAATTTGAGTATACTGTATAATAAATGTATACAACGTGCTTGTGCTGTTAATACACTACATGTAACAGGCAATCACAGCACAGTCTTGTATTGACAAAGCTCAGGCTTATTGAATCAGCAAATTGGTAATCATAGAAAATGTACAAGTACATTATAATTCCATTGTGATTGTGTCATTTTTATAAAAACATGTTAACTGTAAAGAAATCACAACAGTGAATGTTCGTAAATGGCAACTTTATTGTAAAAAGTAAAACATTTGTACACATTATATACAGCATATACACTATTTATATACACCATACACTATTTATATACACCAAGTTGTATATAAATAACATTATTCATATCCAAGTGGGGGGTAAAAAGAGAAAACCGGTACAACATAGTAACTCCTTGTATTCTTCTCAGCCGTTACAGGTGCCTGGCCTGACGCAGACGGCACATACACAGGGTTCAGCCTGCCCCTTGATTGAACCGGGACACATAGCTGGCAATGACATCCTCCTTAGCCGGCCTGTCAAAGTTGGGACACGGATCTTCAGGGATGGGGATGTTCAAAACCTCACTCTGGAACGATTCCTTGTCATAAAAGACATGGTCAAAGAGGAGGTCCATGAGCTCATCAACATACTCTGTAGAGAAACAGACACACAGTTACACAATCGTTTATGTACAAGTCTCACGTTCCACTGTGTACTGACTGAAAAAACTTCAGTCCATATCTGTTATACAGATGTTTTTACAATATATTACTGTTTAATTATACTGTTCTTATTTATGTAGATGTTGTAGCGTATTTTCGCGACCATTAGGCGCATATAAACTTATTTTTTCTTTTCAAAATGTGCCAATGGCGCAGTGCGCCCAGTGTGTTATTGTAAGGCGGACGTAATTGAGGCCAACATGAGAACGTTAAAGGGAGAAGTATGGGCGCGTGATTTGCGGACGTAGTTATTAAGGCAAATTAAAAAGACTGGATGGAGGCAGGTCTATGTGCGGCGACCCAGTGTTTTTTTTTTCCCCCACACATCCCCATCGCTGTTGATCTGTGACTCTATGCTGCCCATCTCACAGCCGAAATAAAAAAAGAAGTGAAACAAATCAACGCTGCGCTTGCTGTTATTCCAGGAGGTGTCAGGACTCAGCCCGTCGGGCTTCATCCCCAGCCTGATCGCTCTGAGACCAGGAGAACGGCCAGAGAGATTGGTTACTGTTATTTAAAAATAAATAAACAAATAACAGTAACCATACTCTCCAACGTAGCCAGGACAAACTCACGATTAACTCCCTCTATTTAACCTTTGACCTTGTTAACAGTTTCAGTTCCAATGTTATGACTGTTATTGATTCTATCGCCCCAATTAAGACCAAAGTTCTGTCTGGGAGGAAAAAGTCACCCTGGAGAAACGCCACACTGGTTAAAGAACAGAGAAGGATATGTAGACAAGCAGAACGCAAGTGGCGCAAAAACAAACTTCAGGTATATTACAACATTTATAAAGAGAGTCTTCGCAACTATAACCAGAAACTGAAGAATGCAAGGCAATCGTATTTTTCAGAGATTATCGATAGAAACAGTAATAATACTCGCACACTGTTTTCTGTGGTAGAAAGACTGACAAACCCCGCAGCCTCAATCCCACTTGAACTGCTGTCAAAAAAGACCTGTAACGACTTTGCTGACTTTTTCACAAACAAAATATTACAGATAAGACAAGCAATGTGCAGCTCCCCCTCAGGAATGATAACACTCTGGCCTTCCTATCCTTTAGTAAAGCTGGGACAGTTCAGCGTTTTAAATTACAAAACCCTAACGGAAACAGTTTCAAAATTAAAGCCCACAACATGCTGTCTTGATATTCTGCCTTCAAACTTATGAATAAATTTGCCTTGCCTTGCCTTAACTCCCATAAACAAAGTAACTAATGCGCTGCAGCTGAGTGTTCAGAGCACCGGAGCACGCCCGGCTCGTGCCCGTCGCCGAGCACGCAGCTCTCCGTCTCTGGTCACAGGGCGATCGGGCTGCGGATGAAGCCCGAAGGGCTGAGTCCTGACAGGAGGTCTGACAAAGGAACTCCAACCCTTGGACATCGGTGTGAACCGGCCGTTCAAAGTAAGGCTGAGAGCGATGTGTGTTTTAAATACAGAAATGACACACAAAACTGAGGCTGCACCTTTCCACACAGCGCGCCGTATGGTCGTGAAAATACAGTATTTGCTATGTTTATGTTTATGTGTGAAATAATCTTGATATACATACTGAAAGTTGGGTCCACTTTTACTGGTTTGGCAGTGCACTCTCCCTTTTTTGACTTGGGGAAGTTGACTTTGAAGAGCGGTTCCCCGTCAGCTTTCTTCTGTGGGTGGTTTGCATTTTCGTTGAAATGCATGGCAGCCAGGTAGAGCCTGTGGGGCATTTCTGATTATTACAAAAATACTTCAAAACAAATACAGACATTTAGAGGGAGCATTGCGTCTTATTTACCTGCACAGCATTCCAAGAAAAGGGAAAACCACATTCTTGGGAGCAAAGCGAAGAATCACACTGTGGAAAGCGTCCAGCGCTGATGTCTGATGGTGGGGGCTCAGCTTCTCCACATCTTTCAGGATTCTCTTGTCGGTCAAGATCTTCTCCAGCTTATAAAAGGCAGGGGTTCCTAAAAGACCATGAATCAAGTTTATAAAAAGTCTGTTTTTAAATATCAATAACACCATAATTCATGGGAAGATCATGCAGTATCTCACAACTATGAAAATTACTTTTGAGCTAGAATAGAATAAACTTTATTTATCCCCCAAGGGGGGATAAATTCAGTTGTCAATAATCACTCTTGAACAACATAAACAAAGAATAAACAAAAACAGATTAAAAAATAAATAAAATAGTAGAATTTTAAAAAGTCTGACAACACACCTGCCCTCAGCCACTTGCTCCTGTCCCTTGAGACGCGTAGTGGATGCTGGCATTTGGGGTACAAGGGATCACCGTGAGTGTGGATGTCTTGTACGTGATTGAGGATTGAAGTCCACTTTGCCACTCTCTCTGGCCCGGTTCTTGAGGAAGCAGCAGTCCAGTAGATGTGATTTTTTATGCTGCGCATCCACTTCTTCAACTGCTCACACTCCTTGGTTTTGGAGATCTTCTCCAGTTGCTTGGATATTCCTGCACATGTAAGCAAAAGCACACACATCACAACTAAATAATTTCCCTATGAGATTAGCCTTGGTGGGGCTCACATAAGCAGGTGCTTTCAGGCTGTAAAGGTTAGAACCACAAGACTTACAAGAATGACAGGAAATGATTGTTCCTCAATGCAAACTTATAGATCATGGAGCAACTACAAACACTTACAGAATAAAAACTAAACGTTGTTACTGTAATAAATAACAGTATTTTTTTGCTCCAGGAGTGTGCACTTGTTTACATAACAAATGTGGCTATGAAGACGATAAATCAAATTAACGTATGCTTGAAGCCTGGATTATCGTTATGCGTTAAATCGTCACGCCGCTGCCATGAACCCTTCGGACTTCTGTCACTCCATTTGGCCGCGGTGCAATACCCCCCAGAGAACTAGGTACGGAGGTAGATTTGTTTCTTAATTATTCAATCAAAAAAATATATTTTCAATTAAAAAAAAAAAAAAAATCAACTCAATCAAAAAAAATGTATTTCAATCCAAAAAGTGTTCAAATGCAATTTTTTGGGTCTCAAATATTTTTTTGCATTCGAACACACTTTTTCTTTGAATGAAAAAGTTTTTTTTTATTGAAGTGATTTTTTTTTTTTTTTAATTTAAAATATTTTTTTTCTTTTTGAAGCAACTTCGTTTTAGATTAAATGATAAAGACAAATTCCCTACCCATAATATGGCCCAAACACAAAAAACACTACTTCAATCAAAAAAGTAGCTTCAAACAAAAAAACTTCTATCAAAGAAAACATTTCCAATCAAAGAAAAACTGTGTTCAAATGCATTTTTTTTTTAGTCTCAAATATTTTTTTGCATTCAAACACTTTTTTTCTTTAACTGAACCATAATCCAGCCTTACGCCTCTTAGATGTTTGTGCACTGACTAAACATATAAATACCTTTCTCCACGTCCCAGACATCATAATATTGGTTGATCTTGGCTTCGCTCAGAAATTTCTGGATTTGCGAGTGACGATCTGTCACTATGCAATCCAGTGTCACACCACATGCCTCCACCAGTGCCAGGCTCCTTTTCAGGCCCTCCTTCTCCATGTGGTAACGCCCACCCACTTCATTGCTCTGTATAACAAAAGAAGTGAGACATAAAAGGGGATATGTAATATTATTTGAGTGTTATGGGTTATAAAATTAAAACAAATGTGCTGTACCCATTGACCACTGACCTGCACTAGCTGTACATCAATGATGGTGTTTCTCTTCAGGTCCATAAGAGCGTAACTCCCATATGTGGCACAGTGTCCTGAGGAAATAAATGTTATCATTGAAAATATGAACAAAATAAATCAACATTTCTTAGTCAGAAGTAAATTTTGAAGCCCATGTCTGGCAGTAATAAAGTTTTAATAAAGTACCTGGAGAGCCAGCCTTCATATCACCACCGACTACAACGGACTGCTCCTGGCTGAGCTGCAGCAACACGTCATCCTGCTCTGCCTTCCATTTATGCACTATTGCCGGCTCAAGGAAGGACCGTGCATGTCTCCTGAAGGTGTCGTACTTGAACAGCTTCAGGTGCATTGCTTGGAAGATCTGAAACCATAGACAGAAAGAAATGTATTACTAATAAAGCTTCAAGCCTTTCATTTAGAAAGCGTAACAGTGCAATACCTGTTTTTGTAAAATGTATGCAAAGTAACTAACAAATTTTACTATTGCATAAATACTTTTATACCATACATATATACTTTTTCAAAATACCTTTTCCAATTTGCTGAATGATGCCCCAGTGAAGTACACAGCAGCAGAAAGTTGGAGGTTTCCAGCTGGGGTGTTGCCAACAAGAGGCTGACTACTCCACTTTCTACTGAACCCACAATGGTTGCAGAGCTGGTTCACTGCGATGAATGTACCGCACTTATTGGTGGCGACATCAGACTCCCTCTGGCACACTGGGCAGCTCTGAAACAGCTCCAGGAGGCAGGTCTCGTACACAATGTACTTCGGGATCTTTTGGATGGAAGAGGGGGGCTCTCTGTTTTGAGAAATTAAGGAAAATCATAAACTGTTATATTAACAAACGTGCAAAATATATTTTATAGTCAATTGCAGTAGGAAGTAGCGTGAAATAACTCACGATGTAGGTGGTGACTCTGGTGACTCTAATAAGACGGTCACTGAGTATGTAGGTGGTGACTCTGGTGACTCTGATTTGACGGTCACTGAGTCCTCAGGATGTGGTTCTGGACCCCCTGTTGAGGATCTGGCCTCCATAGGCTCATCTTCCCTCTCTTCCTCTTCCTCCAACTCCAGACGTCGCCTTTTGGATGGACGCTTGATCGGTCTCGATCCCTCTAATGGGTCCGGAGGAGATACTGACATTAGACATCAACCATACCAGGATCATTTATGTGCGAGTCCTCATAAATCATTACTTACCTGTACTTCTAAAGTGAGGCTGCAGAGTTTTCAAAGAAGGCCGTGTGCCAACCCTTACTGTCGCTGGGGGCTCTGTCTGACAGGCAACATGTACCACTCGGACCGTCTGTGGAGTACTGGCCTAATAGGAGATTAAAAGTAACGTTGACTTTTCATAACATGTCATGATTCTAAACATGCTAACTTTTGACTATTCAGTTACACTAAACAACATACAGGACTGTCTCAGAAAATTAGAATATTGTGATAAAGTTCTTTATTTTCTGTAATGCAATTGAAAAAAAAAAAAAAAAAATGGCATACATTCTGGATTCCTTACAAATCAACTGAAATATTGCAAGCCTTTTATTATTTTAATATTGCTGATTATGGCTTACAGTTTAAGATTAAAATTCCCAGAATTTTCTAATTTTTTTAGATAGATATTTGAGTTTTCTTAAGCTGTAAACCATGATCAGCAATATTAAAATAAAAGGCGTGCAATATTTCAGTTGATTTATAATGAATCCAGAATGTTTGACATTTTTGTTTTTGTAATTGCATTACAGAAAATCACAATATTCTAATTTTCTGAGACAGTCCTGTACTGCAAGCCAATTGATAGACTAATGGCGCTTTTAAACTAGTACCTACTCAGCGCGACTCGACTCGCCTCCACTCGCCCCGTCCTTGTTTCTTTTCAATACCCAGATCAGAAGTAGGAGGTTGGAGTGAAGCTGCTGTGACGTATTTGATTGTGTGATCTAAATGGAGAAGACAACAACACTAAACAGGGTTTTTCCTGCATACAAAATTAGGAGGCGGCCGCCTTCGCCTAATTTCGTGCCGCCCCCAGCTCTCAAAACTGCGACGTCATGAAAATTGTCATTTTCTGGCAGGCGTTGGACTGGATGGATGTTATTTTGACTGCAGTTACAGCATTACGGCGCTGTATCAACGACAGTGCACCAGAACAAGAAGACGACGAAATCTCGAGAATCATTTTCCACGTTTTCCCGCTATTCGTTGTATTAAAAATTGGCGTCCTGGTTTTCTCTGGTTGTTCAAACAGGTAAATATTGTTTCTTTTGCATCCGAGCATGTCTTGTTTATTCGTCTTATATTCGGGCCAATACGGTACTTTAAAAAGCGACCTTGCGACGAGTAGAAGTAACAGTGCAGACAATTAACGTCACAGGCAGTTAAAAAGTAATAAATCATGTTACTGACGAGATGCAGCAATTTTGTCAAGGTTGAAAGTAGTGCACAAATATGCATGAAAGGTGATGGCGAGGGTCAGAGTGCAGGACACGACGAGTTGCGAGGCGAGGGGAACGTTAGTCAGTTTCCAAGTCATTAGGACTGAGCATATCATCGCGAAGCCAACGTGTACGTGATTTAAACATCACTTTTTATTCATCTTTACAGATCGTCTCAAAAACACAGAGCCAGTGGCTGAACCAATTTACCTGGCTCAGGTTTACTGAGGAAGGTTTGGTCTGTTATTTATGCCAAAAGCACTGTGACCCCATGCAGCAGGCACTATCACTATTTATATCTGTATCAAAATAAATACAAAAATACTTAATGCATGAATTGTTTTGTTTAAGGTGAAGACACCTCTGCGCAACAGACTGAAGGAGAGGCACTTGGATGTCTGTTGTAAGGAGGCCATGATGGACCAGACCAGGACCATCGATGGATCAGACCAGGAGGTTCTACAGATGGAAAGATAGGAGGCTGAAATGTTCTCTGTCTGGTTGCGAGATTTGTCAGTAAATTTCTGAAACCCTACAAAAATCAAAATCTTACCAAGATTACTTTTCTTATATCCTGTCAAAATGTTTTATTTCTAGTCCAAAAAAATAAAAAATAAGACAGTCACCTAAAAAGTAATCCGTTTTAAAAAAACATTTTCACTCATTTCAGTGAAAATTTTCTCTTGTTCCATTGGCAGTTTTTTTTTTTACTTTTTACTTTTGGTAAGATTGAGTTCTTATTTGTATTTTTTTTTTATGTTCATAAAATAACGCTTTAACATGATAATTGTCATACTTTTAAATCATATTAGAACTCCCAAAATACAAAATATCTTGTAAAAGGTGTTTGTTTGAGCCTGTTGATGCAGGTTTACCCGCACACGTGTGGCCAGGATGGAGCCACTTCCGCCTCGATTAGAGCCAGGAAAAACCCTGATAACATAAAACATTAACCTCACTTACCGCTGACTGGGGTGGTGGGTCCCGGACTGTCGGTACTGATCCTTTTATGAGGGTGAGTGTCGAAGCGAACCCTAACTTGTACTGTCCCTCGTTGTTGAAGCAGCCCGAGGTGAAGTGGTTGGCACACACGAACAGAGTAGCAGGCGACGTGGCCGGCACGTTGCTGTCGAAAATAAAACTCAACCAAATCTTCTTCTGGTCTTTTGGAGCTGGGACCGAATACAGACATTTGTGTGGGTTTTTACAATCAACAACAGAGCACTTTGCACTCCTAGCTCGAGACGCCATCGCGATGGAGTTCTTCTGCTGCTGCTTCTTCTCCTCTGTGTTATTGTTCTTCTTCTTCTTCTTTAGATTTCGTGCAGGGATCAGCAACCCGCGGCTCCAGAGCCGCATGCGGCTCTTTAGCGCCGCCCTAGTGGCTCCTGGAGCTTTTTCAAAAATGTTTGACCTTTTTTTTTCTTTTTTTCTTCTTTTTTCCTTTTTTTTCTCTTTTTTCTTCCTTTTTCCTTTCCTTTTTAATCTCGACATTTCGACTCTTTTATCGACATTTCAACTTTTTTCTTGAAATTGTACTTCAACATTAATCTCGACATTTTGACTTTTTTCTCGAAATTGTGAATTTTTTCTCGACATTTCGACTTTTTTCTCAACATTTTGACTTTTTTCTTGACATTTTGCCTTCCTTTTTTTCTCTTTTTCTTTTTTCTTCTTTTTTTTCTTCTTTTTTCCTTTTTTTCTCTTTTTTTCTTCCTTTTTCCTTTTCTTTTTAATCTCGACATTTCGACTTTTTTCTCATCATTTTGACTTTTTTCTCGACATTTTGCCGTTTTTCTTGACATTGCGACTTTTTTCTCGAAATTTTGACTTTTTTCTCGACATTTCGACTTTTTTCTCAACATTTTGACTTTTTTCTTGACATTTCGCCTTCCGCCATTTGCCTCCATTCTAAGGCTTGTACAAGACTTTTCATTTTTTGCGGCTCCAGACATATTTGTTTCTTGTGTTTTTGGTCCAATATGGCTCTTTCAAGATTTTGGGTTGCCGACCCCTGGTTTAGTGCATTGCTGCCTCGCACTGGTTTCTTTGTGTCATTACAGCTCTGAGCCACAACTGGTCTACAATATAGACCTGTAGATCTAAGAAAGTGAACTACCTCCTCAGCAGCCTCTCTCTGTTCCAGCCCTTTACTCAGCATTTTGTTACTTGAAACATTTTAAATATGTTTTGTTGATGAGAAAATATGTTTCTCTATTTTTCTGTTTTTTCTGAGGGGGGATATATAGTGTTTTTCGGCACTACCTTGTTCTCTATAGCCGATATAACATGAATTACTCCTATGTGGGATCAATAAAGTGCCATCTGAGAAAATTTAATTTATTATATTTGGTGCCTAACTGTTTCCCAAGTATATTAGTGCGTGTGTGAATGAATAAATGAGACGTAAATCGTAAATTTCTTTGTAGAAAGGGGCTTTATGAAAGTAAGTCCATTTACTTGTACTCAGTACTCGAGTTGAGGGGGGATGGCATCCCTCCTGAAATAAAAATGGTCAAAATCATCCCCCCTGTAAAACTACCATCCCCCCTTTCCATCCCTTATGTCATTTTATTAATGAATGTGGTTTTACTGCTATTTCAATATTTAGAGTCATCACCAGAAAAATAACTTATTTGACAATTTTCACCTATTTCAAGTAAATTTTCACTTGAAATAAGTAGGAAAATCTGCCAGTGGGACAAGATTTATCTTCTCATTACAAGCAAAAAAATCTTGTTCCACTGGCAGATTTTTCTACTTATTTCAAGTGAAAATCTACTTGAAACAGGTGAAAATTGTTTTTTCCAGTGATGAGTCTTGTTTTAAGTGTAATGAGATTTTTTTTTACTAAAATGAGACATTTTAACTAGAAATAAGACAAATATTCTAGTTAAGATTTTGAGTTTTTGCAGTGATCCATTTTACTTATCCTGTGAAGGACAGAGTCATATTGATAAGTTCAGAAAACTGTTTTTTATTGTTGTGTTTTGATGTATTTGATGTAAGCCCAGTGGATATTTAAAGCTTACAGAAGGCTGCATTTAACTGCTGCTATGTCATTCCTGCAGTATTTCTGCAGGTGTTTTGGTCAGTGCATTTGTAATATATTATATTATTTGTAATCAGCACAAATTAGCTGTCCCCATATGATAAAATCCACCATCCCCCCTGATTTATTTTTACAACTCGAGTACTGCTTGTACTAGTTTACAGAACAGTCTTGCCACATCCAATATGGCGGCGACGTTGACGCATCGCAGCAGCGGGCAAGCCGGTCGTTACGTAACGACGGGAGCGATGCGTGAAACCACGCCCACATCTCACTTCCGCCACCGCCAACAAACGCAAAGAAGAAGAAGAAGAAGGAGCTTCCAACCATTGTTTTGAACCTGTATCGTGATGGCGTCTGTTCGAACTAGACATGCGAGGTGCTCTGTTGTTGATTGTAAAAACCAACACAAATGTATGTATTCTGTCCCAGCTCCAGCAGACCAGAAGAAGCTTTGGTTGAGTTTTATTTTCGACAGCAACGTGCCGGCCACGCTGCCTGCTGGTGTGTTCGTGTGTGCCAACCACTTCCCCTCGGGCTGCTTCAGCAACGAGGGGCAGTACAAGGCAGGGTTTTCATCCACACTCACCCTCCGGAAAGGATCAGTCCCCACAGTCCGGGACCCATCACACCAAGCAGCGGTGAGGTTTTATTGTTTTATGTTATTTATATTTGTCTACAAGTATGAATGAATGAATGAATGAAATCTTTATTTCGAGCATATGAAATAAAAAAGGAAAAACAATTACACAAAACATCAGAAAATAATACAAATAAACAGTCATTAAACAAATCAAAGGGAAATAAACCTTCATGCCCGAAAAGGAGTAGGAGGAAGTAAAAAAAACGTATCAATCAATCAAATTTTATTTGTATAACACCTTTCATCCAGGTACATGAAATGCAAAGTCTATTTACATTAAAGTTAAAATACAATATTTTCTATTTTTGTTAAAGTTATTCCACATTGGGATAAAATTTTGTAAAAGTCAAATTCTGACAATGATAATCTAAATAGGGGTTAGGATTACATAAATCTACAACTTCCTCCTTATCCTTTTGAACATGTTTTGGTTGCCTGTGAGGCTTGTTGATTTGTTTTTGTTTTTATTTATAAATATTGCACTGTTTTCATTTTTTTTTTACTTGTCCATATATATATATATATATATATATATATATATATATATATAATTTTTTTATTTATTTATATTATTATTTTTTTTAACCATGTTCAAATAAAGGATTCATTCATACTCTGGGTTCCCACACGTCCTGGAAAACCTGAAATTTTACAGTCAAAACACTGAGTAAACACTGTGATAGTATTTCCCATCTTTTCTGAGCAAGAGTCCTATGCCAAAAAAAGCAATACAAATGTGTCCCTAATAAACGCTGGCTGAATGTAAGTGATTAATGCAAATAAACTTGCAAAACTAAAATCACAAAACTGCTCAGTAAAGATGGGAAGTACTATCAAAGTGTTTACTCAAACAGTATGAATACTAGTTGTATAAAAATGGCATAAATGCCGGTGCATATAGGGGGAAACTCGACGGGGGAACAGATTTCACACAACACTACCTGTTGCAAGTCAGTGAGGGATTTCATGAAAGACTATTCTTTGTCACCCCAAACTGAGTTCACACCCCGACACACCCTGAGTTCATATGCAAGAACTCTGTCCTCTCTGGGGGGGCAGAGTTCATGCATATGAACTCGGGGTGTGAAGTCGTCATGGGGTGACAAAAGAGTTTTGCGCTTTTACACTATGGGTGGAGGCGTGTCGAGTAGGTACTTTTCTGTAACTACTCTGCCCAGGTTCTAAGCGGCTGAGTCTGGCTGTATCTGACGTCATCACAATACGCGCCACTGATTTGTCGGAGGAGGGGGGGGGGGGTAGTCAGACGTTTGAATCAGGAAGTGGGGAATCAGCGCAAGAGCAGCTCGCGGCTTCTTGGTCATTTTATTCGACATTCGACAGGAGAGAATTAAAAAGGGATCTAGACGGGCGATAAGGAACGGCAAAATCCACCAGGAGCTCTGTCACTCGCGGCTCTCAGCTGATTTCTCAGCAGCGCCGACACAAACAAAATTTTTTAAAAAGCGTCGCCGCTTGAAGCTTCTTTCACTCTCATTTTTTAACTTGATATCGAATAAATGATATCGATATCGAAGCCACAGACCAAGCAGCACAAATATCATCTACTCCAGGTTCTACATCTTTAGTGTTGTTGTCTTCTCCATTTAGATCACACAATCAAATACGTCACAGCAGCTTCACTCCAACCTCCTACTTCTGATCTGGGTATTGAAAAGAAACAAGGACGGGGCGAGTGGAGGCGAGTCGAGTCGCGCTGAGTAGGTACTAGTTTAAAAGCGCCATTAGTCTATGTATTGGCTTGCTGTACAGGACTGTCTCAGAAAATTAGAATATTGTGATTTTCTGTAATGCAATTACAAAAATGGCATACGTTCTGGATTCATTATAAATCAACTGAAATATTGCAAGCCTTTTATTTTAATATTGCTGATCATGGCTTACAGCTTAAGAAAACTCAAATATCCTATCTCAAAAAATTTGAATATTCTGGGAATCTTAAACTGTAAGCCATAATCAGCAATATTACAATAATAAAAGGCTTGCAATATTTCAGTTGATTTGTAAGGAATCCAGAATGTATTCAATGACATTTTTTGTTTTTTTCAATTGCATTACAGAAAATAAAGAACTTTATCACAATATTCTAATTTTCTGAGACAGTCCTGTATGTTGTTTAGTGTAACTGAATAGTCAAAAGTTAGCATGTTTAGAATCATGACATGTTATGAAAAGTCAACATTACTTTTAATCTCCTATTAGGCCAGTACTCCACAGACGGTCCGAGTGGTACATGTTGCCTGTCAGACAGAGCCCCCAACGACAACAAGGGTTGGCACACGGCCTTCTTTGAAAACTCTGCAGCCTCACTTTAGAAGTACAGGTAAGTAATGATTTATGAAGACTTGCACATAAATGATCCTGGTATGGTTAATGTCTAATGTCAATATCTCCTCCGGACCCATTAGAGGGATTGAGCGCGATCAAGCGTCCATCCAAAAGGCGACGTCTGGAGTTGGAGGAAGAGGAAGAGAGGGAAGATGAGCCTATGGAGGCCAGATCCTCAACAGGGGGTCCAGAACCACATCCTGAGGACTCGGTGACCGTCTTATCAGAGTCACCAGAGTCACCACCTACATACTCAGTGACCGTCTTATTAGAGTCACCAGAGTCACCACCTACATCGTGAGTTATTTCACGCTACTTCCTACTGCAATTGACTATTAAATATATTTTGCACGTTTGTTAATATAACAGTTTATGATTGTCCTTAATTTCTCAAAACAGAGAGCCCCCCTCTTCCATCCAAAAGATTCCAAAGTACATTGTGTACGAGACCTGCCTCCTGGAGCTGTTTCAGAGCTGCCCAGTGTGCCAGAGAGAGTCTGATGTCGCCACCAATAAGTGCGGTACATTCATCGCAGTGAACCAGCTCTGCGCCCATTGTGGGTTCAGTAGAAAGTGGAGTAGTCAGCCTCTTGTTGGCAACACCCCAGCTGGAAACCTCCAACTTTCTGCTGCTGTGTACTTCACTGGGGCATCCTTCAGCAAATTAGAAAAGGTATAAGGAAGATATGGTATAAAACTATTTATGCAATAGTAAAACTGTTACTTTACATACATTTTACAAAAACAGGTATTGCACTGTTACGCTTTCTAAATGAAAGGCTTAAAGCTTTATTAGTAATACATTTTTTTCTGTCTATGGTTTCAGGTCTTCCAAGCAATGCACCTGAAGCTGTTCAAGTACGACACCTTTAGGAGACATGCACGGTCCTTCCTTGAGCCGGCAATAGTGCATAAATGGAAGGCGGAGCAGGATGACGTGTTGCTGCAGCTCAGCCAGGAGCAGTCCGTTATAGTCGGTGGTGATATGAAGGCTGGCTCTCCAGGTACTTTATTACTGCAAGACATGGGCTTCAGAATTTACTTCTGACTAAGAAATGTTGATTTATTTTGTTCATATTTTCATTGATAAAATGTATTTCCTCAGGACACTGTGCCACATATGGGAGTTACGCTCTTATGGACCTGAAGAGAAACACCATCATTGATGTACAGCTAGTGCAGGTCAGTGGTCAATGGGTACAGCACATTTGTTTTAATTTTATAACTCATAACACTCAAATAATATTACATATCCCCTTTTGTGTCTCACTTCTTTTGTTATACAGAGCAATGAAGTGGGTGGGAGTTGCCACATGGAGAAGGAGGGCCTGAAAAGGAGCCTGGCACTGGTGGAGGCATGTGGGGTGACACTGGATTGCATAGTGACAGATCGTCACTTGCAAATCCAGACATTTCTGAGAGAAGCCAAGATCAACCACTACTATGATGTCTGGGGCGTGGAGAAAGGTATTTATATGTTCAGTCAGTGCACAAACATCTGAGAGGGGTAAGGCTGGATTATGGTTCTGTGTAGGGTTGCAGCAATCGAATATTTTAGTAATGGAGTATTTTATTGAAAATTCCATCGATTAATCGAGAAATCGGATAAAACATATATTTGTTTAATTAAAGAGCAATTATAAATATACATAAGCTGTTAGATGTTAATTGACATCAAGACTAAATTATATAATACAGCAGGTTCATGGCTGTGCATTTAAAAACCCTGAACTTACACCATTTGACCAAATTCACTGCCTTCACTCAAAAAACTAAGGATCTTACCAAGAAATTTTCTAACCTAAAAATGCCATTAAACCTGATAACACACATCACTTAAAAGATTAGGTGTTTTTCCCACGTGTTTCAATTGAACTTTCATTTGTGTCAAGCAAATTTTAAGTTGTAGTTAAGTTTTAAGTTAGAGTTTTGCAATGTTCAAAATAAAATTATGAGACCTGCTGTATTGGAGCACATTAGACACCAGTGCTGCTTGTTTTATCCATGAATGACTACAGAGATAAAATGAAATGAAAACTACCCAGTTAGCTTCATTACGTTTTTATTTTTCTGACATTTTCTGCCTTTTCTTTAAGTTAAAACTGTAGCGGGAACAGAGGTTTATGTACCGGGTAAAGGCTGATTTATGGTTCCGCGTTACAACAACGCAGAATGGTGCGCGTCGCTGCGTACCCTACGCCGTAGCCGTGGCAACAGAGTCTGCACGGCAGTGCAGGACCGCCCTCGCCGGAGAGCACCGTAGGTTCTGCGTCGATTTAACGCGGAACAATAATTTTGGCTTTAGAGGGGGAACATATAGGAGAACGGACCAGAAGAATATAGCGTGGATTAAAAATAAAAGTTAAGCACTGAACTACATTAGTCTCCCGTCTGGGCCATTGCAGACTGCCTGAGCATGGCATGTTACAAAACAAACATATCCGCCGCCTCTTTCTTCCCCCTTTAACGTGCGCAGCGCATGGATGTATGGCGCAGCGTCAGCGCGTTGTGTCGCATTAAATGTGGTCCGGGCGTAATACGAGGCTTTGAGCTGGTGAAATTAAACAGAAAAAATAAAAAATAAATAAATTAAACGATTCCTCGAGGCAGAGAAAATTCCTCGATCATTTTTTGTAATCGAATTACTCAAATTATTTGAGGAATCGTTTCAGCCCTAGTTCTGTGTTAAATCGGCGCAGAGCGTGCGCGGCACGTTGCGCCGCAATTAGCACCCCACGGTGCACGCCACGCCATGCCTGACGCACCTCCCAAAAATTGTAACTACGGGTCAAGAGATCGCAGGTCGAAAGGGCTTTGATTGGTTTGCTTGGACCGGAAAAGTCGGATAAACCATTCATGAAAAGAACGCACCCCCCCCTAGCTATGGAGGTAGATTTGATTCTTAATTATTCAATCAAAAAAAAGATTGCTTCAATCAAAAAAATACATTTTCAATTTTAAAAAAATCACTTCAATCAAAAAAATGTATTTCAATCAAAGAAAAAAAGTGTTTGAATGCCAAAAAATATTTGAGACTCAAAAAAAATGCATTTGAACACTGTTTTTCTTTGAGAAGAAGTGAAGTTTTTTGTTTGAAGCTACTTTTTTGATTGAAGTAGTGTTTTTTTGTGTTTGGGCCATATTATGGGTAGGAAATTTGTCTTTATCATTTAATCAAAAAAGAAGTTGCTTCAAAAAGAAAAATATTTTAAATAAAAAAAAATCACTTAAATAAAAAAAACTTTTTCATTCAAAGAAAAAAAGTGTTTGAATGCAAAAAAAGATTTGAGTTTAAAGGAGCTTGAGGCCGGATTGTGGCAAGATTTATGAAAAAAATCTGTATACATTTTAAGTTTTCTAGTAATAATGTCAGATGAAGCGTTCCAAACCCAAAAGAATGAGCCCTCTAGTGTATCTCTCCTTTGCCTTGAACAGGCTGTGTGCTGCAAAATGTGCTGCAATTCGGTCCCGAATTTCCCGCGCTGTCCTGCGGATGTGACGTCACATGACGCTGCATGTGCGTTCTCCCCGTTTTCCCGTGCCGGCTTCACTGTTGGCTGCAGTACCCCCGACGGCCGTCGTGGTGAAGGGTGGCGCTAGAGAGTCTCATTTCTTAAAAGGAGCCTCAAGCTCCTTTTAAGTCTTTTTTTTTTTTGATTGAAATACATTTTGATTGAAGCAATCTTTTTTTTGATTGAATAATTAAGAAACAAATCTACCTCCGTACCTAGCGCTCTGGGGGGGTATTGCACCGTGGCGAAATGGAGTGACGTCCGAAGGGTTCATGGCAGCGTTATGTCGATTTAACGCATAACGATAATCCAGGCTTCAGGCATACGTTAATTTGATTTATCGTCTTCATAGCCACATTTGTTATGTAAACAAGTGCACACTCTAATCCTGGAGCAAAAAAATACTGTTATTTATTACAGTAACAACGTTTAGTTTTTATTCCGTAAGTGTTTGCAGTTGCTCCATGATCTATAAGTTTGCATTGAGGAACAATCATTTCTTGTCATTCTTGTAAGCCTTGTGGTTCTAACCTTTACAGCTTTAAAGCACCTGCTTATGTGAGCCCCACCAAGGTTAATCTCTTAGGGAAATTATTTTGTTGTGATGTGTGTGCTTTTGCTTACATGTGCAGGAATATCCAAGCAACTGGAGAAGATCTCCAAAACCAAGGAGTGTGAGCAGTTGAAGAAGTGGATGCGCAGCATAAAAAATCACATCTACTGGACTGCTGCTTCCTCAACAACCGGGCCAGAGAGAGTGGCAAAGTGGACTTCAATCCTGAATCACGTGCAAGACATCCACACTCACGGTGATCCCTTGTACCCCAAATGCCAGCATCCACTACGCGTCTCAAGGGACAGGAGCAAGTGGCTGAGGGCAGGTGTGTTGTACTTTTTTGTTATTTTTTTAATCTGTTTTTGTTTATTCTTTGTTTATGTTGTTCAAGAGTGATTATTGACAACTGAATTTCCCCCTTGGGGGATAAATAAAGTTTATTCTATTCTAGCTCAAAAGTAATTTGCATAGTTGTGAGATACTGCATGATCTTCCCATGAATTATGGTGTTATTGATATTTAAAAACAGATGTTTGTAAACTTGATTCATGGTCTTTTAGGAACCCCTGCCTTTTATAAGCTGGAGAAGATCTTGACTAACAAGAGAATCCTGAAGGATGTGGAGAAGCTGAGCCCCCACCATCAGACATCAGCGCTGGACGCTTTCCACAGTGTGATTCTTCGCTTTGCTCCCAAGAATGTGGTTTTTCCTTTTCTTGGAATGCTGTGCAGGTAAATAGGACACAATCCTCCCTCTAAATGTCTGTATTTGTTTTGAAGTATTTTTGTAATAATCAGAAATGCCCCACAGGCTCTACCTGGCTGCCATGCATTTCAACGAAAATGCAAACCGCCCAAAGAAGAAAGCTGACGGGGAACCGCTCTTCAAAGTCACTTTCCCCAAGACAAAAAAGGGAGAGTGCAAAGCCAAACCAGTAAAAGTGGACCCAACTTTCAGTATGTATATCAAGATTATTTCACACATATAAACATAGCAAATACAACATCTACATAAATAAGAACAGTATAATTAAACAGTAATATATTGTAAAAACATCTGTATAACAGACATGGACTGAAGTTTTTTCAGTCAGTACACAGTGGAACGTGAGACTTGTACATAAACGATTGTGTAACTGTGTGTCTGTTTCTCTACAGAGTATGTTGATGAGCTGATGGACCTCCTCTTTGACCATGTCTTTTATGACAAGGAATCGTTCCAGAGTGAGGTTTTGAACATCCCCATCCCTGAAGATCCGTGTCCCAACTTTGACAGGCCAGCTAAGGAGGATGTCATTGCCAGCTATGTGTCCCGGTTCAATCAAGGGGCAGGCTGAACCCTGTGTATGTGCCGTCTGCGTCAGAGAACTCCCTACGTATGCGCAGAACTATACAAGATGGTATGACCACCCTTATCCTGCGACCTAAACATCCCCAGACCCAAGAGACAAACACTGTAGGCCAGGTACCTGTAACGGCTGAGAAGAATACAAGGAGTTACTATGTTGTTCTTGTTTCCTCTTTTTTCCCCCTACTTGGATATGAATAATGTTATTTATTTACAACATGGTGTATATAAATAGTGTATGGTGTATATACATTTTTTTAACAATAAAGTTGCCATTTACGAACATTCAGTGTTGTGATTTCTTTGCAATTAACATGTTTTTATAAAAATAAATGACAATACAATGGAATTATAATGTACTTGTACATTGTCTATGATTACCAATTTGCTGATTCAATAAGCCTGAGCTTTGTCAATACAAGACTGTGCTGTGATTGTCTGTTACATGTAGTGTATTAACAGCACAAGCACGTTGTATACATTTATTATACACTATACTCAAATTACATTTTGGAAATATAAGTGTTTGGGAAATCAAATTATACATTCGATGCTAAACATACTTGCTGAACTAATCCTCTGAGCCGTACGGGCCCACAGTCAGCTCTATAAACATTCATTGCAATTTGCAGGGAGAACAGAGGGGTATTCCAGAAAGCAGGTTCAACAAGCTGAGTCTAACCCTGAACTCTGAGTTGATTTACCCTGAGATAGCAAGTTTTCAGTTCCAGAACAGCGGATATGAGTTAGTTCAATCAACTCTTCATTTTGTTAACTTTGAGTTAAGCGCGTGCATGAAGAAAATAAAAAGCCATCATCAATGGAGCCCTGACACAAAGATTCACAACGGCAACCGGCGACAACAAAAGATCCACATACTTCACGCCACTGGAGTAAGAAGTGTTAATACGTGCATGTGATATATTCAGCATAAATACATATTCAGTGGCCACTGCAATGTATAGTGGCTTTATCCCGATTAACAGTTGAGTTCTGCTCAGCCAACAGAATTTGCTCTGAACTGAGAGCACGTCCGCGGTTTGTAATGTTGGATATATGTGGCTGGAGAATGTCATTCAGATAAATAATAGTGTGACGAAAAACGTTAACGTTCTGTAAGGTACTCATCAGGGAATGAAAGTATATCTAATCTTGGTCTTAACATCCTCTCCTGACTTAAGGCATTGCAAATTAATTCGGCTTCGATGTCACTTGAATTACAGAGGAAAGGACACCCCATGTGGGATAGCTGCTTCAGGCTCAGCAGGAGGGGGGAGACAGAGAGAAACTCAGGGTTTATTGAAGTAAACCTGCTAGCGAGCAGGTTAGGTTCACAGGGTCAGTTGCCATAGTAACTGACTCAGAGTTTGAGTTACATCGCTTTCTGGAACTGAAAACTCCGGGTTTCCCTCATCTCAGGGTTAACAAACTCACAGAACCCACTTTCTGGAATACCCCTCTGATTGAGACACACAGGCTCAAGATCAGGATGGTAAACCATGCAGTGGGGTGGATTCAGAACCTGATTCATTCGTCTTGTAACCTAAGAAATGAGAAAGCACAAGTCATAGTTTTGCAGAAAATATAAAATTGTTCTCAGAAATCAATGTATCTAGAGTGATTTTGCTACTCATTAGGGTAGAAGTATGGAATTTCGGACGCAGCCATAGTGTACTGCAGCCGGCTGCTCTTTGGACGTCGCCATTTTTCCTCTGCGCTCAGTGCGATGCTTTGTGCCCTCCCCTGCTACACGTCATTCAGGCAGCCAATCAGCACAGAGCCTCATTATCATAGCCTCCCCGCCCACTCAGAATCCCGCATATATAATGAGGTTAGACACTGGGATGCTGAAGACATGGCTCTGTCATCAATCACAACTCAGGGAAAGGATTATCCTTTGTTGGTTTTTTGTCAACAAAGTGATGTGAACAGACAAAAATGTTGTGCAGTGGTTTTTTCTAGATTTAATACCTTCAGCCAGGTCCTTGATTCCGAGTCGGTATCAGGCTTCCGAAAAAAAGTAAACAACGGAGCGCATGGACATTGCCTCTTTGTAGCTGGTTTGTGGTCGTAGCACTCTCTATCTAACCACTCGTTCAGGTGCTTTCTCGAGTTCTTACAAGTTGTAAGAACTCGAGAAAGCCCAACCAACCACCGCACACGTCGTTCCCGAACCACTGTTTTGCGAAATATCCATTTAGTTCCTCTTTTACCCCTTTTACACCAAGCTGGTTCCAGGGCTGGTTCTGGGCTAGAGCCAGACTTAGCACCAGTTCTTTGGTTTTACACAGCCTAAGCACCGGCTCCTGGCTCTCAAAACTGGTGCTACACCAGCCCCAACTCTTTGCTGGGCCAGGCGTAAGAACCGCTTTACGTTGGGGGCCACGTGCTTACGTCAAGGGCTGGGGGCGGGGTTACTAAACAACCAAAGCAGGAGTAAACACGGAAGAGCGCCATTTTTAGACAACGGAGCGTTGAAGACGGCCGTTAACTTAACAGACTGTTAAAATCTAACGTTAAAATGGATGTAAAGCAGAAGCAGCAATGGTCAACTTGCTGGATCGCAAACTTTTGCTGTCCAAGAAAGGCTTGAGAAGCCAGCAGCAACACTTGGGGTGCGTCCCAATACTCCCCCTCGGCCTAGGCTCTGCGTTGATGTACGTAGCGACGCCAGGTTGGGGATCTTAAAGGTTACTTTTACGCCTGAAAAAAATTAAAACTAAAAATTAAATTAAAACGTAATAAAGTGCCATATTAACAGTGCTACAGCAGGAATTAAAACAGCTTTTAACTGTCGGCTTCCTCATATGGTGTGACGATCGACGCAAAGCCTACGGCGTAGGTTACGCGGCGACGGACGCCGTACCCTACGCCGTAGGCTCTGTGTCGATTTAACGCGGAACCATAAATCAGCTCCGGAGCCGGCAGTCAGCCAGAAATTCCGAAATTTTCAGAGCAAATTTCTTAACAGGCGTTATTTGGATAAACTGAGCCCAGGTTGGGGATCTTAAAGGTTACTTTACCTGAAAAAATATTAAAACTTAATAAAGTGCCATATTAAAATCGCTACAGCTGAAATTAAAACAGCTTTTGGCTCTCAGCTTCCTGATCAGGGTAGGGATAAAAACGAGGGGGAGTGGTGGTGACGTATACACTAACGTGATGACGTGGCTCTAGCACCAGCACTAGCACCAGCCCTGGAACCAGCTTGGTGTAAAGGCTGAGGTATGGTTCTGCGTCACACCGACGCAGAGCACACGCCGCAGCCGTGACGCCGTGCTGAACCCTTCTGACTTCTCCGTCTCTCCATTTGGTCGCGGTGCAGTACCCCCCGCGGCCACTAGTTAGCGATCTTTTTCTGAATGGTTTATCCGACTTTTTCCGGTCACAGTAAATCAAAGAAATAAGGACAACTATTGTGCAAAAAACAAAAACAAAAAAAATCACACATAAACGAAGAAAAGAGCCCTGGAAGTTCACTACTGATTCAAACCGGAAACCGGAAATGCTTCGCTTTCAAACGAACCAATCACAGCCCTCTCGGTCTGCGAGTGGACGGCGTCTCCTCGACGCGTAGTTACAATTTTCGGGAGGTGCACGTCAGTGACGGCGCAGGTGACGGCGTGTCCTCTGCGTCGATCCAAACCACACGCCGTAGGCACGGCGTCATTTTGACGCAGAAGCATAACTGAGCCTTAAAAGGGGTATTTGTCAGAGCTATGCCGGCACTCTGCACAACGGTAGTCCGCCAGAACGGAAGTGGATAGCATTGACAGGAGGACTTCAGGAAGTAGAGCGGAAACGGCTCATAAACTTGTCTATACAAGTAAATCGACTTATTTTCATAAAGCGCCTTTCTACAAAGAAATGTACCTTTTACGTCTCATTTATTCATTCACACATGCACTAATATACTTGGGAAACAGTTAAACACCAAATATAATATATTGAATTTTCTCAGATGGCAAAAATAAGAACTTTATTGATCCCACATAGGAGTAATTCATGTTATATCAGCTATAGAGAACAAGGTAGTGCCGAAAAACAATATATATCCCCCCTCACAAAAATAAGAAAAAAAGAGAAACATATTTTCTCATCAACAAAACATATTTAACATTTTTCAAGTAACAAAATAACATATTTGAACAATTTTTCAGACAATAAAATAACATTTGAACAATTTTTCAGACAATAAAATAACATTTGAACCATTTTTCAGACAACAAAATAGTTTACAGCGCAGTCTTGCCACATCCGATGTGGCAGCGACGTTGACGTACGGCTCAGCGCTCGATGGGGCGTCCACGTATATCTATGGGATCTTCTTCTTCTTCTTTAAGGTGCATACCGCCACCTACTGAACAAAAGTGTGTAACATCATTTCATTTAGCCTGTTTTTTAAATTCTATTTATCAGCCTAGTGTCTTTTAAGAAATGAATTAGTGCCTTTCTGGTGATTTCAACCCCCTCTCCCTCTGTTCCCAGTATCCCCCTCAAATTCCACTCACGTCCTGCCTCTCTGACTTTTTCTTGTAGCCTTTCTCTTTCTATTTCATACCTGTTACAATACATTAGAATATGTTCACTGTTTTCTTTAACTCCACAGTTCTCACACTTATCACTGTCCCTTTTTCCCATAACATACAAAGTGCCATTTAATCCTGTGTGGTATATATATAATTCTTTGTTATGATAGACTTTTGTATTTTGTGATATCCCTGTCCTTTCTGATCTTCCTCCCACCTTTTCTGCCATATTTCCATTCTTTTTTTCTTTATTACTGCTTTACCTTCTCCATTTCCTAGTGGAACTGGTATTGTTATTTCCTTTTGTAATGCCATTTTTGCTAATTTATCAGCATCCTCATTCCCTGTTACTCCCTCATGTGCTGGTACCCAACAGAACTGTACATCTATGCCCCATATCTGTATTCTTAATAAACTATGGTAAATATCTTCTCTGCAAGTTGTTGTTGATTGTATACTTTCCAATACAGCTATTGAATCTGTGCAACCACCACCTTATCAGGACTAACCTCTTCCACCCACTGTAACCCAATAAAGACTGCCACCATTTCTGCTTTATATACTGGTAGTTGATTAGATAATCTTTTGGAAATATTAACATCGAACTCAGGGATATATACACCTATTCCCACATAATCCTTTTGATTTTTTGATCCATCTGTGTATATTTTCAGGTAGTTGTGATAACTATTTCTCAAGTATACACTCGCTTTGACTCCTACTTCATTTATTCTCCTTTCTTTTTTCTGTTCCATGATGTTCATGTCTATCTTTGCTTCTGGAAAGAGCCAGGCCGGCGGAGTTGTTGTTCCGGCCAGAGTTAGTTGTGGGCGTGGTTTCATGCATCGCTCCTGTCGTTACGTAACAAAAGGGAGCAGAATCTAAATGGCTCGTAGAAGCCACATCACACTGGATGGCTCATCCGGGCGGCTGTACAGACACTGCAGAATTTGGTTGCTTTCCTCCTCCTCTGAGTTGGCAGACTGAGGGGAGACCACTTTATATATGTTAAAGCAAGAGAAAACATGTTTTTCATAATAGGTCCCCTTTAAGTTATTTACAATTCTACAATCCAAACGGTAAAAAAAGGAAACTTATCTACCGCATAAATACAAACAACCAGACATACTCACACAGATGGGCAATTTAGAATCATCAATTAACCTAGTATGCATGTTTTGGACTGTGGAAGGAAGCCGGAGTAACCGGAGGGAACTCACGCAAGCACGGGGAGAACATGCAAACTCCACACAGAAAGACCCTGCCGGGCCAGGGAGTTAAACCGGGAACCTTCTCGCTGTGAGGCAACAGTGCTAACTACCAAGCCACCGCACTGCCCACAATCTAAACAGTTATTAGACAATATTTTTTTGTGTTTTATTTTTCAAGAAGAAGGAGAAACAAGCTGGACAAATGAAACGTATCTAGATTTAAGTTTACCGGTATTTACAATCTCAAGAGTTACAGAATAAAATCTAAACTAAAAAAAGGAAACTTAACTTAACTTAACTTAACTAAAAAGGAAATCTATCAACAATCCTATCCTCCTAACAGTTACTATACACAACTTTTTTTATTTATTTTTGTTTTTTTTTAGTTTTTTGTATGAAGGATAATTATAGCTGGAAAAAAGGAAACATATAAAGGGAAAGTATAAACTCATCTGTTGACATTCTCACTTGAGCATGGGGGTCTGCTGGAGCCTATCCCAGCTCATTTCAGGTGAGAGGCAGGGGTTACACCCTGGACAGGTCACCAGTCCATCACAGGGCCACATATAAACACACAAACCATGCTCACAATCACACTCACGCTCACGGGCAATTTAGAATCACCAATTAACCTAATATGCATGTTTTTGGACTGTGGGAGGAAGCCGGAGTACCCGGAGAGAACCCACGCAAGCACGGGGAGAACATGCAAACTGAACACACAGAAAGGCCCCTACCGGGCCTGGGAGTCGAACCGGGGACCTTCTTGCTGTGAGGCAACCACTAAGCCACCGTGCTGTCACTTGTGCATATTTTGTTAATTCCTTATCATAGAGATCAACCCGGTGGCTGATTTGTTGTAGTTTTTTGTCAAAATCCATCTGATCCTCCGGATCTTAATGGTTGAAGAACAATAAATCTAACTTTAACTTTATCTTTAAACTTATGTACAGTCCGAACCTAACGTACATATATAGAATCTTAGCAGTTATAAGACTACATTTTTTGTTTGTTTTTTCAAGAAGGAAAACTTATTTACAAACTCAAGAGTAATTATATAATACAATCTAACTTGAAAAAAGGAAATTTATCAACTAACTTTTACAATCCCAACAGTTATACTCAACTTTTTTTTAATTTATTTTTAGTTTTTTTGGTTTGTTTTTTTGAAGGAAGGAAATATATAGCTGGAAAATGTAAACATATTTACATCTTAATGGTTGATGAACAATAAGCTAACTTGAAAAAAAGGAAACATCTTCTTTAAACTTATGTACGGTCTTAACTTAAGTTACAATTCTACAATCCTAACGGTAAAAAGAGGAAATGTATATAATTATCTACAATCTTAGCAGTTGTTGGAATATACTTTTGTGTTTTTTGTGTTTTTTTTAGGAGAGGGGGTCAAGAACAATGAAAAACAAGCTGGAACAATGAAACTACTTTAAGCTTATTTACAATTTAAAAGATAAAATCTAACTTAAAAAGAAGGAAACTTGTCAACTAACTAACTCAATTACTGCCCTAACAGTTATTATACATGTTTTTTTTTTTGTTATTGGGTTTTTTTTTTTTTTTTCACATACATATTGATTTTACAATAAAAAGAAATAGAATGGAAAATAAAGTGGTAAAAAAAAGGAAACTTATCTACAATCCTAGCCGTTATTAGACTATATTTGTTTGTGTTTTTTTGTTTGTTTTTCAAGAAGGAAAACTTATTTATAATCTCAAGAGTAATTATAGAATACATCTATAATTACTCTTGAGATTATAAATAAATTTAACTTGAAAAGAAAGACACCATCTTGAAACCTATCTACAATCTTAAAGGGATTGTGACATGAAAAACACATTTTTCTTGATTTTTTTGTGTTTTGTTGGGTGTCTTGACATCAATTGCACCCAAAAAACAACGAACTTTTAACATTCAGTGTATTGTGTGCTTTCTGGGATTTGCCGCATAACTATGTAAAAACGGCGCATGTGGTTTGCTGGCGGGCCGTTACGTAACGGCCCGCTAAATCACCGCCCCCTCCACCTCCAGCTCCCTGCCTCCTCTCCTCTCCAGCGCACCATAAAGGCTGATTTATGGTTCCGCGTTACACCGACGTAGAGCCTACGGCGTAGGGTTACGCGGCGATGCGCACAGTACGCTGAACCCTACGGCGTAGGCTCTGCGTCGATTTAACGCGGAACCATAAATCAGGCTTAACACGGAGCTGTTGAGAGCCCCCTCTGTTCTCATCACCGGAGGAAAACTGCTAAGAAGACCCGCGGCCACTGACTGGACTTAAAGGGGACCTATTATGAAAAACACGTTTTTTCTTGTTTTAACATATATAAAGTGGTCTCCCCTCACCCTGCCAGCACAGGGGAGACAAAATACCATGAATTTCTGCAAGCTCTCTGACCCCCGCCGGACAGAGTCCCCCAGTGTCACGTGGTTTTTCTTGAGCCGATTAGAATCTGCTCCCGTCGTGACGTCACGACGGGAGCAGATGTCCATAGGTTCAGCCTCCGCTGCTGAAACCACGCCCACAACCAGCTCTCTCCGCTGCTGGAGCGGTCCTTCCTTCAGCCAGTCGGACGCGGCGCCGTGGCGGAGCGGATCCGGGTTAAATCATCCAGGTTCCCGGGTGGTTTGGGAGCTGGGTCCTCGGGGGTCTGTCCCAGGTCGGACCAGCTTCACCCTCCGAGATTTTCAGGCAAATCTGTCGGTTTGATCACCGGTAACGGGCGATGCGCCGCGGAGCGGATCTGTGCGCCCGCCGTGGCGTTGCGGCGCCCGTCGCGCAGTACCCGCCGGGCAGATCCGGCTGAAATTCCGCTGGTCGGTCCCCGGGAGTCCCTGCTACCAGTCCAGGCCGGTTCCTGCGGTCCCGGCCGGTGGGAACCGTTCAGATTCCCCCGTTAAAGCCGCGGTGATGCGCGCTGCTCTAGCAGCGCTGCTCCCGGGCGCCCGGCGTGGCTCCGGGGCCAGCGTTCAGCATCCGCCGGGTAGATCCGGCTTAAATAGTGCATAAATGTTATTTATATACAACTCATATTTTATTTTTTTAACAATAAAGTTGCCATTTGTGAAAATTCAGTGTTGGGATTTATTTACAGGCTCGGGCTGCTCTGGCGGAGCGAGGTTTATGCTCCTCCCCTGCTACACGTCATTCAGGGAGCCAATCAGCACAGAGCCTCATTATCATACCCCCCCCTTCCCTAAAAATGAGGCGCAGAAAAAGAGGTTAGAAGCGGTAAAACTAGTGACAGGGCCCACAGGCTGGATTTATGATTTATGTAGAAAAAACAAGCTTTAGATTGTTTTTAAGACATTCAAGGCCTGTTTAAAATATACATTAAATGCCATAATAGGTCACCTTTAAGATAAGGGGACACTGTTGCTTCGCATGCCTTTATTTTTATGATTGTTTGCGGTGGACTGCTTTTCTGTGCATGCTTCGCCTGTCGCTCCCGGCTTAACTCTCCGACGCCGCTGTTAGAAGTCCGGTTCGGTGTGCGCACGGACTTCATCCACGGGCTGTAGTCGCCCTGTCTGGGCTGTGTGTGTGGGTGTTTGTGGCATGGATGTATTATAGAACATTATAGATACATTATATGTATTATAGGTTTGTGGTCGGTGTGCGCGCGTGTGTGTGTGGAGACGCGGGCAGAAGTTTGTAGCAGTTGGTTGGAGGAGGAGGTTTGGAGGAGGAGCGGAGCAATGATTGACAGGAAAGGGGGGAAAGGAAGCGTTATTCACGGCGCAAAAAAAGACTGTAATAAAAAGCCAGGAATGGAGTACTAGAGTTAAGTTTTTCTTGTTACACCCTTTTAGACACATTTGAGGGATGTTGGCCAAGACTTTTAATAGTGTTAAAAGCATTTTAAAAATGATGTCACAATACCTTTAACATCCATCCATCCATTATCTATACCCGCTTTATCCTTTGCAGGGTCACAGGGGTCTGCTGGAGTCTATCCCAGCTACTTTCAGGCGAGAGGCAGGGGTTCACCCTGGACAGGTCACCAGTCCATCACAGGGACACATACACATACAAACAACCAACAACCATACTCAGACTCACACTCACACCTACGGGCAATTTAGAATCATCAGTTAACCTACTACGCATGTTTTTTGACTGTAGAAGGAAGCCGGAGTAACCGGAAGGAACCCACGCAAGCACAGGGAGAACATGCAAACTCCATACAGAAAGACCCTGCCGGGCCAGGGAGTTGAACCGGGGACCTTCTCGCTGTGAGACAACACTGCTAACCGCCAAACCACCGCGCTGCCCACAATCTTAACAGTTATTATTTATAGATTTACACTTACCGGTATTTACAATCTCAAGAGTAATTACAGGATAAAATCTAAATTAAAAAAAGGAAACTTATCAACTAACTTACTCCTTAACAATCCTACCAGTTATGATACACATTTTTTTTGTTTCTTTTTTGTTTTTTGCCTGAAAGACAATACAGTATACAAAGAGAAACAGATCTACGTCTTAATGGTTAATACAGAATAAAATTTTTTTGCATGAAGGTTAATATACAAAGGGAAACACATCTACATCTAAATCAGGGACGTCAAAGTCAAATACCACAGAGGGCCAAAAAAACTAATTTTCTACAAGCCAAGGGCCGGATTGGTTCAATATTTATTAAAACATACAAACATTTATTCATGGCTCTGTCAGTACCTTCAATGGAAAACATTTTCAACAGATCCTTTAAAAAAAAAATATGTTTCTTAATATCTGTGCGAAAGTGAGCAACCCCTCCCCTTCTCACCATCGCCGGACTTTTTTTTAATGTGTGTGGCAGAGTGGATTCTGTTGTGCTCAGGCTGGATTCTACTCCACGAACAAAAATTGACAGCTGGGCAATGTTAGACATGTCCGCGCTCTCATCCACAGCAAGATAATATGCGATGATGCTTTTCCCTTTCCCACAAGCTGTTCTTTCAGATTGCTGGAAAGCTGGTCTACACGTTCAGCAACGGTGTTTCTACTCAGGCTCACGTTTGAAAATAGTTGCCTTTTGTCTGGACACACTGTGTCACAAACTTAGCATACAGTTTTTGATAAACTCTCCTTCTGTAAAAGGCTGGGGCTGATTTTGCGACCTCTTCTGCCACAATAAAACTAGCCTTGACAGCAGAGTCCTTTCAGACTGTTTCTCTACTCTGAAGGTAAATCAAATTGGGATATATTGTTATTGCCCAACAGTCAAGTGTGAAGCTGCACGTACATATGGTTCGAACACCTCCACAAGTCCTGCCTGGGGAGCAGGGACGAAGGGTTTTGGACCATCAGTCTCATCGAGTCCCGTTGCTGGAGAGTCCGAGTCTGTTGAGCAGCTCTGCGGATCCAAGAAGAATAGAGGCACAAATTAAAAGATGTGCTCAGTTCCATCATTTAAAGACTAAATCAAGCCGGGATATTTAGGTTCTGCCCAAGAGAAGGGTGTGAAGCTGCTGAAAACTACCATTTGCAAAAACACCTGGGGCACTCACCTCCACTGGTCCGAATGCTGGATCAGGGATGGAGGGCTCAGTCTCATCATCAGCCTCATAGAATCTGCTCGCTGCAGATTCCTCTGAGTCTGTGATGCAGCTCTCCTGATCCTAGTCATGGTAACGGAAACACCATTTAAAAGATGTGCTTCAGGTCCTTCATTTAGACTGTGGACTAAATCAAGCGGGGATGTATTGTTTCTGTGCAACAGAAGAGTGTGAAGCTGCTGAAAACTACCGGCTGCACAGACGAGTGAAGCACTGGCCCGGCCAGTGGAGAAGAGACGAAGAGCTGGGAGTCATCAGCATCCCGACGGAGTCTTCTCTGTGGAGGCTCCACTGAGGAGATGTCCTCCTGCTCCCTTGATCTCTGGAATGGGGACAAATAAATCTGGGTGATGGGTCACAGGTGTGTCCCATCACCTGAGTGGCTGCAGCTCCTCCACCCTGCCACAGTCGTCAATCCTACGACTTTTTCCCAGGGCAGCCCCATCTCATTTACACATCTGGATACCTCTTCATACAGATCTTGTCCTGTAGTTGTGCCATGCATAGGACGTAATGCCAAAAACTCTTCTGTTGTGCTCAGGCTGGAGTCTACTCCACGAATGAAAATTGACAGCTGGGCAATGTCAGACGTGTCCGCGCTCTCATCCACAGCAAGAGAATATGCAATGAAATCTTTTCCCTTTCCCACAAGCTGTTCTTTCAGATTGCTGGAAAGCTGGTCTACACGTTCAGCAACGTTGTTTCTACTCAGGCTCACGTTTGAAAATAGTTGCCTTTTGTCTGGACACACTGTGTCACAAACTTAGCATACAGTTTTTGATAAACTCTCCTTCTGTAAAAGGCTGGGGCTGATTTTGCGACCTCTTCTGCCACAATAAAACTAGCCTTGACAGCAGAGTCCTTTCAGACTGTTTCTCTACTCTGAAGGTAAATCAAATTGGGATATATTGTTATTGCCCAACAGTCAAGTGCGAAGCTGCACGTACATATGGTTCGAACACCTCCACAAGTCCTGCCTGGGGAGCAGGGACGAAGGGTTTTGGACCATCAGTCTCATCGAGTCCCGTTGCTGGAGAGTCCGAGTCTGTTGAGCAGCTCTGCGGATCCAAGAAGAATAGAGGCACAAATTAAAAGATGTGCTCAGTTCCATCATTTAAAGACTAAATCAAGCCGGGATATTTAGGTTTTGCCCAAGAGAAGGGTGTGAAGCTGCTGAAAACTACCATTTGCAAAAACACCTGGGGCACTCACCTCCACTGGTCCGAATGCTGGATCAGGGACGGAGGGCTCAGTCTCATCATCAGCCTCATAGAATCTGCTCGCTGCAGATTCCTCCGAGTCTGTGATGCAGCTCTCCTGATCCTAGTCATGGTAACGGAAACACCATTTAAAAGATGTGCTTCAGGTCCTTCATTTAGACTGTGGACTAAATCAAGCGGGGATGTATTGTTTCTGTGCAACAGAAGAGTGTGAAGCTGCTGAAAACTACCGGGTGCACAGACGAGTGAAGCACTGGCCCGGCCAGTGGAGAAGAGACGAAGAGCTGGGGGTCATCAGCATCCCGACGGAGTCTTCTCTGTGGAGGCTCCTCTGAGGAGATGTCCTCCTGCTCCCTTGATCTCTGGAACGGGGACAAATAAATCTGGGTGATGGGTCACAGGTGTGTCCCATCACCTGAGTGGCTGCAGCTCCTCCACCCTGCCACAGTCGTCAATCCTACGACTTTTTCCCAGGGCAGCCCCATCTCATTTACACACCTGGATACCTCTTCATACAGATCTTGTCCTGTAGTTTTGCTATGCATAGGACGTAATGCCAAAAACTCTTCTGTTGTGCTCAGGCTGGATTCTACTCCACGAATGAAAATTGACAGCTGGGCAATGTCAGACGTGTCCGCGCTCTCATCCACAGCAAGAGAATATGCGATGAAATCTTTTCCCTTTCCCACAAGCTGTTCTTTCAGATAGCTGGAAAGCTGGTCTACACGTTCAGCAACGTTGTTTCTACTCAGGCTCACGTTTGAAAATAGTTGCCTTTTGTCTGGACACACTGTGTCACAAACTTAGCATACAGTTTTTGATAAAGTCTCCTTCTGTAAAAGGCTGGGGCTGATTTTGCGACCTCTTCTGCCACAATAAAACTAGCCTTGACAGCAGAGTCCTTTCAGACTGTTTCTCTACTCTGAAGGTAAATCAAATTGGGATATACTGTTATTGCCAAACAGTCAAGTGTGAAGCTGCACGTACATATGGTTCGAACACCTCCACAAGTCCTGCCTGGGGAGCAGGGACGAAGGGTTCTGGTTCATCAATCTCATCGAGTCCCGTTGCTGGAGAGTCCGAGTCTGTTGAGCAGCTCTGCGGATCCAAGAAGAATAGAGGCACAAATTAAAAGATGTGCTCAGTTCCATCATTTAAAGACTAAATCAAGCCGGGATATTTAGGTTCTGCCCAAGAGAAGGGTGTGAAGCTGCTGAAAACTACCATTTGCAAAAACACCTGGGGCACTCACCTCCACTGGTCCGAATGCTGGATCAGGGACGGAGGGCTCAGTCTCATCATCAGCCTCATAAAATCTGCTCGCTGCAGATTCCTCCGAGTCTGTCATGCAGCTCTCCTGATCCTAGTCATGGTAACGGAAACACCAATTAAAAGATGTGCTTCAGGTCCTTCATTTAGACTGTGGACTAAATCAAGCTGGGATATATTGTTTCTGTGCAACAGAAGAGTGTGAAGCTGCTGAAAACTACCGGCTGCACAGACGAGTGGAGCACTGGCCCGGCCAGCGGAGAAGAGACGAAGAGCTGGAGGTCATCAGCATCCCGACGGAGTCTTCTCTGTGGAGGCTCCTCTGAGATGCCCTGCTGCTCCCTTGATCTCTGGAACGGGGACAAATAAAGGCACAGAGTATTTGCTGTGATTTTGGTTTAACTCAGTTTACCTTTGTCATCCAACAGCTCCTGAACTGACAGGAGAATCACAGCTATCCTACTTTGATTCTTCCAGGTAAAAGGTGAATGTTGCTCACTGCACTGACTCAGTGGTCATCGTGCGGGCGGTTCTTGTGCCGTCGTCGTTATACGAACTGTAAAACTTGTAGTTCTGATTGCGTATTTGATGTACAAAATTAATATATTTGAACATACTGAACTATTTATGCTGAAACTATACGCCGATAAAGAATAAATAGAATAAAGTCAATGTTTTTTGTGATTTTCTTGTATTATAGATATCATCACGTCTCCAATCTGACACAACCTGCCTTACGTTACTATGGAAATGTAATTAGATCATGTAAATAAATCATAATTAAAGGAGCTGTATGTAAGAGCAATAATAAAACGGTTCATAAAATGACCCCGATATGTCAACAGACATTTAAAAATCATGTTCATTTCAAATACTTATGTCACTGACAACAGCACTCAAGCCAGGATATTCCAGTTTAAAAAGAGGAGTTGCAGCCCTCAACTGATGTTTATGTTGTCATTTTTTGTTTTGGTCTGAAGCTCCACCCTCCACCTATCTCAGGTCTCGAAGTCAGTATTGTTTCGGCATCCGGGTTGCCAGCTCGGCTCTAATTATCGCAGCCATGGCAGCCTACGTTCCTGCTGCATTCTGCAGCCTACCTGGCAACCTCTGGTCGGGGGGAGGAGGGGGAGGGTACACGCCCTCAACAATATTTTGAAAGTGACTGCAGTACCAGTTTTGGACATTTCTTACAGACGGCTCCTTTAAAGGAGCATGAGGCTGCTTTTAAGAAATGAGACTCATTAGCGCCACCCTTCGCCACGACGGCCGTCGGGGGTACTGCAGCCAACAGCGAAGCCGGCACGGGAGAACGGGAAGAACGCGCATGCAGCGTCATGTGACGTCACATCCGCAGGACAGCGCGGGAAATTCAGACTCAGAATTGCAGCACATTTTGCAGCACACAGCCTGTTCAAGGCAACGGAGAGATACGCTAGAGCAGTGATTCTTAACCATAGGGCCGCGGCCCACACTTGGGCCGCGAGCGCCATCTAGTGGGCCGCAAAAAAAAAATCTGTTTTGTACGTTTGGGCCGCGAGGGCCGCGGGACTGCATAGCAACTCCCGACCAAATGAGGAGAAGACCCTCAGCTAGCTGTACGTGTAATAGTAAGAGAAATGGTGTGTATTTACAGAGTAAATCCTTAATTTTGCACAGAGTAGGTTTAGATCCGCCAGTATCAGGGATCGATTACTTGGGTCTGCGCCCAGAGCGAGCGAGCGCGGTCTGATCATTTATCCCGACGCGTCCCCGCGGCCGGGGAGGTCGGTGCCTCTCGGGCTTGCGGGCTCCGTCGTTTACTGCTGAAGTATTGTACATGTAGATGCGTGGGCTGACGTGTCTGCTGGACTGGGCTGTTCGGGCTTTCTCAAAAGCATCGGAAAGACTCAGGTGCTCCGCATCCCGAGAGCTGCGGGCTGTGCCCGTCTGCGTCTCAGCTGATCAGGCTCGGATGAAACCTGACGCGCTGAGTCCTCTGACAACTGATTAATGTAATATTAATGTAATATCTTAAATAAAGTACAATCAGACTAAGTTTTGCTTTGTAAAACTAAATATCGTTCCAGGCTCACCAATGTTTATATTAATTTATTATAAAAATGTGTTGAGACAATTAACAAAGAAAAGGGGAAATTCAAACTGCTGGTAGAGAAATAAAATAAGATAGCATTTGAAAAATAAAATAAAATGTATTTTATTTTTAAGAGAAAAAAATGTGTGTAATTCAAGTTACACATTAACTTGAATTAAGTGGCAAATATGTACTTTTTTAAATATACCAGTCAGATGCAGATGTATATACAACTATGAGGCTACTTGAATATATATATATATATATATATATATATATATATATATATATATATATATATATATATATATATATATATATATATATATATATATATATATATTATGATGTTCTGGACCTTCGCTTGAGTAAATCTTCTCTAAATGGACCTCTTAAAGTTTTAGTTGAATACCCCTGCTATAAAATGTTAATATTTAATGGGCCCCGGGCCACTCTGTACTGAAAAAATTGGGCCCCAAGGTCAGAAAGGTTAAGAACCCCTGCGCTAGAGGGCTCATTCGTTTTGGTTTGGAACGCTTCATCTGACATTATTACTAGAAAACTTAAAACATATACGAATTTTTTTCATAAATCCTGCCTCAATCCTGCCTCATGCTCCTTTAACAATTTTACATTGTACTATTCTGAATACATCATTACTGCCACCTGTTGGAGACTTGAGAACAGGATTTCCCAAAATGATGCTAAATTAAAATGATGGGTTATCTTATTTTACTAACGACGTTTTACTCACTTTTACTTTTAGTCACTTTTACATTTAAACGAAAAAAGATGTGAAGCAGAGATGCTTTTATGCGCACTTTATCCGACAGTGTTTAAGTCCATTGCTATTGCATATATACGTACTGTATATATATTTCCACTTCGTTCACATGATCCTCATCACATGACCACTCCCACCAGTCATTGACAAACAACATGGCAAACTTACGGATCGCTGAGTATAAACGCGGACCAAAGCGGAATCGGCTCCCCAGAGGAAATCACAAGCGATTATAGACTACGATCAGATCTGAGCAGATCCCAACACAACAAAAATACATACAACTGTCTGGACGAACAGCTGCGACCTCTGAAATATAGAAGCATTTAGTATCATGTCCATTTAGTACACTAGGTATTGTTCAACTAATTATTATTCAAACAAGCATTTTTTCATTGTTTAGTCATTAGGTATTATCTCAGAATCACAAACATGACAGTTCTGCATCACGTACATGCGTTTGTTTTCTTTTTCAATTAGAAATTATGTGATTTAATAATACAACAGCACCACATACACATAAAAGACCATCTTCAATCATACCCCAATTTGCTTTGTGTCCATAGCAAATTAAATCCAGGGCATCTAACAGGATACCTGCTTTTATTGTCTCACAGATAAAAGTGATCAGGTGTTTTACCTTTCTCTGGCTCATGCTGGTTTTGAACGGGTTTGTATATTCTAATGTAATGTTTGATCAGTTGAATTACTCTTTATCCATTTCATTTAATTAATCCATCCTTTGGAGTCAATTTTATTTCTTCGCTGTTAAAACATTTGCCGTTGTTAATTTTATGGATGGCAACTTCCTGGTCGGGAGGCCGCCCTTGGCGCCGGGCGGACCAGCGGGAACGGTCGGGGGGTCGTCCCCGGCGTTGGCCCGACCGGTGAGGAAGCCGCTCTCGGGGCTGGGCCCATGGTGGCCTCGGGCCAAACGGTGCATCCAGGACCACCCCCTCCTCCGTGACGCGGCCCCGTGCCAGCTGCCGGTCCGCCTCCAGGACCGCCTTCTCCTTGACGCCCCGCTCTGGCCGCTGGTCCGGCCCCGTCTCCGCGGGACCCGCCGTCGCTGCCGACTCCGCCTCCGCAGCCGACTCCGCCTCCGCAGCCGACTCCGCCTCCGCAGCCGACTCCGCCTCCGACTCCGTCCCAGGAGCCGTCGCCTGGCGCCTGGCAGCTACTACCTCACGGCTTTACACTTTATTTCACCAGAAGCAAACACCCACACATGCACAAGCACAGCATCACTCAGCAGCTTCAGTCTGACCACCAGTCTCAGCAGCAGCTTCTCCTCTTATAAGGCTGGCAGGGTGGAGAGGTTGACGGGCCACACCTGTGTCCCGTCAGCCTGAGTGGCTGCACCTCCTCCACCCTGCCACAACATAATACAATATTTGTAATTATGTGTACATGCTGGTTCAGCATCAGATGTCAGGCTATTCTTAGATAGTTTGGCTAAAAATGAGCTTGTTAGAGGTAAAATAAAACAGTTAGCCAGCTTATAGCTAATTTTTAGGTAAAAAAGCAGCATGTTAGCTTCCCAAAATTAGCCTCTTTTAGCTGAAAGCTCATTTCAGCTAATCAGCAAATTAGTTTTTTAGCTAGAAAATCAGCTAATTTTAACCAGTTTACAGATAATTTTAGCCAGTTTACAGATAATTTTTGCCAGCCTCTTGTTAACTTGCTGAAAATTAGCTTATTGGTTAGCAACAAGCTAAATGCAGTGTTATTTATTGCAAAAATTAAGAAAATGTTATTTTAGACAAAGTTGAACTCATTTTATTCTCACATTTCTTGTGATGGAAGTACTCAAGTTGGATTTCAGGGGGGTTTTCTTTTGACAGATCTTCAAGAGTTTTCAGGAACTAGGGACGTACAGAGACCTTTGAAGGGGGCAGGTGCTGAAATTTAAAAAGGGACACATGGAACATGACTAACACTTTCTGACAATAACTTCGTTACATTTTTTACTTTATTACATTACAATATAAAACACTGTTGTGTTTTGTATTGTAATACCTGCTTTGAACTTCTTAAACCTTACCCACAACAAATACCCCGTATTATAATAACAAACAAAAAATAATACTGAAACTAATGGAAACTAATGGAAAAATACAAAACTATAACAACTCTGGATAGCCACTAATCAAGACTAAAGTAATGACAGAAAAACATTACAGATCTGAATCAACATAAATGCTTGCTTCCATGGCCCACATGTCCTTCCAGCTGATCTTCCTCCTCTCTACAGTGTCCCATCATGTCCACTGTCCCTGTTTGGCAAGAGAGACTGACTTGGCCCATCTTCCAGCCTCCTCCTTGTGGCATACTTCCTCCACCACCATCTTCCTCCGTTCTGGTGCTGCGGCCTTACTCCAAGCCGGACGAGTAGCTGTTAGCCTAAAATCTCCTCTTCCCTGCTGAACACACACCACAATGTCAGTATGTTTGAGGGCTGCTGTTGCTTCCTCCACTGCTTTGGCTGGTGTCCATTTGTGCCCGGTGGCCAGGGTCGGTGCGTTGTTGCTCATCACTAAGTCTCTGGATTCATTCAGTGTCATCGATCTGGAGTCTTGTTTTTGCACACTTGAACTCTTCTGTGAGACTGGTGAGGGGCAGCTTGAGGATGCCATCTCCGTAGAGGCCTATGGTGGTAAGGCAACGTGGAACTCCTAGCCACTTCTTGATGTAGCTTGTGACTCTTCTTTCCAACTTCTCTACGGTTGAGATTGGGACCTCATACACTGCGAGCGGCCACAGCATCCGTGGTAAGAGTCCAAACTGCAGGCACCAGGCCTTTAACTTTCCAGGTAGCTGTGTTTTTTCAATGGACAGCAGGCCACTGCTGATGTCTTTCCGCAGTTGTTGCACCTGGTCTTTGTCCTTCAGGCTTGTATCATACCACCTGCCAAGGCTTTTTACTGGCTGCTCAGACACTGTTGGGATTGGGTCTTCGCCAATGAAGAATTTAAGGTCAGAGAGCACTCCCTTCACAATTGAGATACTTCATGACTTGGATGGTTTGATCTTCATACGGGCCCAACTGATGTTCTCTTCCAGTTTTCTGAGCAGCCTCCTGGTGCATGGGACGGTGGTGGTCAACGTTGTGATGTCGTCCATGTAAGCTCTTACCGGAGGGAGATGCTGAGTGGCGCAGCGGCGCAGCAGGTAGTGCAGCCGTCTCACAGCAAGAAGGTCCTGGGTTCGATTCCCGCTGGGGACGCTGTGGGCGCTGAAGTGCGTGTAAGTTCCCCCATGACTTCAGTGCCCACACCCTGGGTGGGGTTGGCAAAAGGATCTTTCTGTGTGGAGTCTGCTCACTCCTAAGGTTAAGGAGGAGACCTGAGCTCAGTGCAGGGCCCTCCTGGGGTTGGTAGAGGATGGCAATGCCCAGGACTGTCTAGGTAGCAGCACTGGGTGATAAAATGGGAAAGAAATATTTAAAAAGAATAAGCTTTGTAGCAATATCAGTTTGTCAACCTACACAATCATGTGATCTCTTGTATACCCAACCTTTTTTCAGTGATGTACCCCCTGTGAAATATTTTTTCAGCCCAGTACCCCCTAACCAGTGCAAAACACTTTTGGTTGTAAAAAAAAGACCTAAAACAGAGCACTGTGCTTTATTGATTTATTAAACATAAAAATATTGCTGCTATGCTTCAACCACGACTCCATCGTTGGTCCAAGTGATTGACAGGTGAAGCCAGGTGGCATTTGACAGGTTAGGTGGAACCATCCTGGTGTGGGGGAGACTCTGCGGTTTTAGGATAATAAGTTGAATAGCCTACTCCTGAAGATAAAATTAATTTTATGAATTTAGACTTATATTTTCCTCAATTATTTATGAAATATTTATTTTTAAAGGATTTTTGCATGGATGTTACTTTTTAAATATATGTATATTTTAAAATCTCACGTACCCCCTGTAGTGCCTTCACTTACCCCCAGGGGTACACGTACCCCCATTTGAGAACCCCTGCCCTAGCCTACCTTCACATTGGTTCGTTGTCCAATTGTCAGGGACAGGGATATTGCTTTTATTTGCATATTTAAATGCCAGTTGGGGGCACTTGAGTGGTTTGAGACCATGAAACTGGTCAGCTAGTTGTTTCAAGTGTTTGGCAAGGTCCTCCTCCATCTCCTCTGTGAATCATCTTTGCCTCAGCTACTGCACCACAGGCTACTGATTTTACTCCCCCCTTCTCTTTTTTCTTAATTAATCCTCGGAGGCTCGTGATGAGGGCATGTCAGGGAGGGGGAAGTTCATCATATCATTTTATTTAGCTCAATTATTATTAATTGTTAGATGATATTGGTGAATGAATGGCATGATAGGTCCACACTTGAAAAAGCTCCTCCGAGCTCCTCCCGAGTGACTGAGCTTCTCTCCCCATCCCTCTAGTAAAGGAGCGTCCAGCCACCCTGCGGAGGAAACTCATCTCGACCGCTTGTATCCCAACAACACAAAATCATAAAACTCTGTTATTTGACACTTATTTTCTTTCCCTTTAAGTGTGTTCTATATGCTTAAATCTTACATCTGAAGCATTAAAATATCCAAAGGCGGTTTTAGGCACGGGCGAACCGGACAGCTGTGACACATGTGGGGCGGCCCTAGCACTTAAAAAAAAATTAAATCTGTGGTCTTCTATTATCAGTGTCACTGTATGGGGAATTGGCATATTGGGTGGCGAGTTGCTGCGTGTGTGCAGACCACGGCACACAGTGCTGCGTGAGAGGGAGGAGGGTCTCCCACACCACCACCACTTTCTTGCAAATAACTTATTCATAATATAATTAATACATTCCTGCATGTTTTTTCTGAATGGTGTAAATGGCTAATAAAAATATGCGATTAAAAAAAGCTGAAAATATTTAGTCATGTCTCCTGAGTTTTGGGGGATCATGCAAAATCTAGCTTTAACGATTATTGTATGGCAAATAAACTCAATGGTCAGAAAAAGATCAAAGCCATCAGGTGCCCAATAAAGGAAAAAGGGGAAGGAAGAAGAAGAGAAATGAGCAAAGGATAAAGGTACACAACTACATCATCTGTATGATTATGGTATCGTTGTCATGAACGAGGGGCTGTTAGTGGTGGTCATAACTTTTACATTTGTTAGCCTTCTTGCCACGATCTTTCCCATGCTTATAAAACAATAATATGATCTTAACTCAACTAACACAAGATTTAATTTTACCACAAGATTGTGCTTTGCAAAAAACTTGTATAAGTAAGTTATTTCCATCATTTCAGTTAACGTTCGGCCCGATAATTAGCCAATGGAGCTTTCATATTTTCAAAGACAAACATTTGCCATTCGACAAAGCATAATTTAATCGGTCATAATAACCAAGGAACTAATTGTTCCTGATTGGAAGACAGATTAATATAGTTTCTAAGGACAGACATTCAGCATGTAAGGGCATGTTTATTTAAATTAGTTATTCATGTTTTGTATATTGAATATTTGGTGTCCATAACGAAGACCATGTTCAAGCATAAGGGTGTCCATCAGTGCATGTTGCACCGGGACACCCTTGGCCGGAGGTCAACGATTGACTTTGTTGTTGTTTCATCTGACCTTCGGCCGTATGTCTTGGACACTTGGGTGAAGAGAGGGGCTGAGCTGTCACCTGGTGGTGAGTTGGATACGCTGGCGGAGGAGGAGGTTGGACAGGCCGGGCAGACCCAAACATATTGTGAGGGTCTGTTGGGAACGTCTGGCTGAGCCCTCTGTCAGGGAAGTGTTCAACTCTCATCTCCGATGACTTCTCTCAGATCCCGGGGGAGGCGGGGGACATTGAGTCCGAGTAGACCATGTTCTCGGCCTCCATTGTCGACGCGGTGGCTCGAAGTTGTGGACGCAAGGTCTCTGGTGCCTGTCGTGGTTGGTTAAGATGAGGGACGTGAACTTGTACACAAAGAGCTTCAATATGATCTCTCATTAAATCATAACGTGCTTTGGCGGGAAAATTATTCTGTACATTAATGGCCACACCTCCTCCAAACTGATTTCTGTCTTTTCTAAAAATAGAGAACCCCTCAACATTTACATCTGAGTCAGTTAAAAAAAATCATCAACACTTTACATTTTTGAGCCCTTTTTTCCTTCATGATAGGTAACAAAACTTTTCTCCTGGCATTAATCTCTGCAGGGAAATGGTCATTCAGCCAGAATGAGGTTCCCTTCAGTTCCCTTCCATGACTCTTCACCATTTCTTTCTGCTTGTAGTGTTCAAAACGAGCTAAAATTGGCCGGTTCTTACCCTCACTTGGTTTGCCCAGTCTGTGAACTCTGGAAAATGCGATGCCTTTAACAACCTCAGAAGAAAATTTGAGGTGTTTGGACATGAATTCTCTCACCGTTGTTTCAGGGTCAGCATTGTCCTCTTGAATGCCAGCACCAATTAGATTGTCTCTCATATTTCTGCACTGAATGTCCAGCTATGTTTCTTTCATGCGCTTGTTATCCTGCATGAGAGAGCTGGAAGATTGTTTTACCTTATTCACTGCTTCTTTGAGAGTAACATTTTCCTTTCTTAAATCTTCAATCTGATTTTGGCTGAACTTCAAGCTGATTTTCAGGTCACGGATCTCCATTTGTAAGGACTCAAGAATATCCAGTTTGCTTAATCTGGCATTAATTGATTCAAATATTGCTGCATCTACTTCCAAAGTAGCCATACCTGCACTTTCTATTAAAGGCCTACGAGGCCTAAGTTTTCAGATAGAGGCTTATCTGAGTCTACTTTGTCACTGTTTTTACTCTGCATTTCACAACTGGCTGGGCTGGGTAGTCCTCAGGCTACAGAGCAGTGGATGGAGTGGGTCTCAGGCTGCAGAGCAGTGGGTAGAGTATAGGCAGCTATGCGGCTTGGCCAGGTACACTGGGCCTGAAGCCTGAGAGCCTTGCTGCTGCAGGATCCTAGGATCTGTTTAAAATCATTCTTAGTGAACTGCATCCATGGTCTTTACTCCTCAGAAGACTCATATAACTTTGTTTAACTTGTATAAAATGAGTATTAAAAAAAATGTTTTCTAAAATATCTAAAAAAGTAGTATCTAGAAAAAACTGTCAGTCTCTCACAGTACCATGTGTCCTAACAGGAAACAGGAAACAGCTGTGTGTGATTTATGCTCTGATAAAGTGGTGGTTAATCGATTTGCCTGGCATCGATTGATTTAGTTTCAGTAGAGCGACCGCCAGAACGGGTCTGAAAAGGTGAGCTTGAAATGTAGCCTAAAAAAAAAAAAAAAGAAAAACAAAAGAAATGTAGCCTACATAGTATAATAATTGATCACAATCAACTTCTCTAAAATCCAATGTCGAGTTTGGGACGTTTAGTGAGCCTAAATAATCCGACAGCCAGCTCGCTCGCAGTCAACGTGGCACAGGTTGTTTTGTGGTAAGATAACCAAAGTTTCATCCAGCTGCAGACATTTCGTTTTATCAAGCAAGATGGAAATAATGCATCATTTGAATTATTCACTCAATGTGATTAAATAGCAATCTAATCTTGTATGTTGTAAAATGAAGACAATTCGAAATGCCCACGGCAAAGAGACAATTCAAGGAGGCAGCTAAAGGAAGCACATCTCTGCAGACTTGGCTGCGAAAAAAAACAAGCAACAGGCGAGGCAGAGACTTTGCAGGATTATAAAGGTGACACACACTGAAGGCGCATTTGCCTGCAATAACAGATAAGATATTTTTATAGGTGTGTGTATGCCACGGCGTATACTGTGAGACTGTGAGTTTGTGAAGTTCCGGGTTGAACAAGTGAGTGAGTGAGTAAGGTGCCAGTTTTGGTTTTTAGGCCAGTTTGTTTAGGGATGAAGGGTGTGCTGTTGTAGAAGTTGACGAGGTCCACGGGAGTTGGATTTTTGCTGAAAGCCTCTGACCAGAAGAAATACCTGATGCAATGAATAATAGGATACATATTTGCCTTTTTAATTTTTTGTTCTTTCTGTCACAAAATCTGCCATGTGGTTCTGTTTAGCTGTCGGTGATCATTTGTACAGAAGGAGATATTTTTTATTAAGCTTTTTCTCAGTGTTGGTCCTGGTTTGGATAGCCATCTTCTCTGGTGAAGCTTTGAAAATCATTCCGGTTTTCTCTGCCACAATGCAAACAAGAAAAGACAATCTGATGGATCAACCTGACAACGGGACTTCAACACCTGATCAGCTATACATTGCAACACAAAAGGGCGAATGCCCAGTGGAGTCTCCATTGCTGCGTAAGCGTAAACCAAGACCAATGAATAAATGTTCCGGTATATCTACATATTCTGACTATTGGCTATTTTCAGAAGTTAATGAAATCCAGTTGCAAGTTTGTAAGTGATCTAAGTTTACTTTGACTAAATGATATCATGATTGAAAGACAAAAACAAAAAAAAAAACAATTGCCGTAGACAAGTTAAAAAAAGATACGGCATTGTCACAATAATTCATCCATGAATTATCTTGGTTTGAGTTTTCAGCAGAGTGACGGTGTGGTTCATAAATTGAAGATCTCACTATTCAGATTATTTTAATATGTAAGTTTAATTACTGTTTTTAAGCCAAGAATCTAGACCCATGAATAGAATGTATTAATTTTAAACTGGCTTGTGAAGCATAAAATTGTACAGTGTTTGTAATCTTGAAACATTTCTGAATTATTAAAGCAGCACAAAAGACTTTCTTTTATGTTATAATATTTGTTTTAATTTTATTTGAGGAATGTTTGGTTAGAAGTGACTAAAAGACTCATAAAACGTAATCATAGAAGTTAAAAGAGGACCAATAAAAATGCTAAGCAAATCTTAGTGTTGTAAAACAAACTTCATCTCCAGGCTTAGAGGGTGACCTCCTGAGCCTAAATGTGTTTATTTGTGCTGTTTATAGACAGTTGAATGTAGCACAAAGTCCTTTAAAAACTCAAGATCTTGTATTTTTAGATGCTTAGGGTTGTCTGTCATCTAACAAGGCAGCAGCATTTGAAAATAGACTGAAACTGTGAGTTATTCATCAGCAGACCCTCATTAAAATGTGAAATTTTTTTTGTATCTTATTCTAATTATCTGTGCTTATGTGACACATACCGTATGCAGAAGCTGAACAGTGTTGGCATAAGACATTGGTCAATTTTTACACAGAGGGACTCGTGAAGCCGTCCTTTGAGTCTTCTCTGACATTGAAGAATGTAGAAAATGAGAACAAAGGAGTGTCTGAGGGAGAGTATGAGCCCTCGGGCTGTACAGCGCGGCAGAGCGTAGCTATCATCATCCCACATCGCTGGCGAGAAACCCACCTCATCTACTTCCTGTATCACCTGCACCCATTTCTACAAAGACAGCAACTACACTATGCCATTTATGTCGTCCACCAGGTATCTGTCCCCTAAATAGATATGCAGTGTTTCATATCAGAGAATGTATGCTTAAACTCTTATTTCTGGAGTGAACATGTTTATTGTCGTGGCATGTGTTTTCTTTTCGTTTCTTTTAAACAGGCTGGAGATGCAACTTTTAATCGAGCCAAGCTCATGAATGTAGGGTATTTGGAGGCGCTGAAGGACCACAGTTGGGACTGCTTCATCTTCCATGATGTGGACCTGATTCCTGAAAATGACAAGAATGTATATATCTGTGACGACAATCGGCCCAAACACCTGATAGTTGGCAGGAATAGCACAGGATACAAGTAAGTATACAACTAAGATCAAAGGTTTAATTTCAGTTTTATTGCTGTTAAGTTTTATGGGCTTTGAGGGTTAATGGTTAAACTTTATTCTTTATTGTTGAGTTTTATGGGTTTTGACGGCAGTGTGCAAGTTCATACTTCTCATGAACTAGTTCAAAGTTCAGTTCACATAGTTTAAAAATGAACTGTTCACGTTCATAGTTCACCATTTTCATTTTGAACTAGTTCAAATTCAGTTCATTTCAATATTTTTAGGTGAGAAGTACGAATGAAAAGCCCCCCTATCCTAAAAGTGTTCACCGTATACCAGTGGTCTTCAACCCTGGTCCTCAGGACCCCCTGTCCTGCATGTTTTAGATATTTCCCCTCAGAACCCTGATATAAATGACTGTCATTAACAGACTTGTGCAGACCTGGATGACAAGCTGATGACGGCCATTAATTAGAATCAGGTGTGATGATGCAAGGAAACATGTAAAACATGCAGGACAGGGTTGGAGACCCCTGCTGAATACAATCATGTATTGTCCTAGTGGCGTTTCAACTTTATTCAGAGGCTGTAAATCTGCAACATTGTAGTGCATTATCAATTTGTCTACCTGTTACTGGGAAATCAGACCTCTTGGTCTTTCTGGGAACTTTTTTGATTGTTAAGGACTCGCAGATATTTTCTCACACTGGACGGATGCTTTAACTCCACATGACGTTTCAAATTTGAAGTTGACGAGGCAGACGCTCGGACTTGTTCTCTCAGCGCAGGTGGACATAATTTGCACAGAAAGGTTACTTTCCTACCGTCAGACTCTTTGGGAGACGATGTGTAAAATTCCCGCAGATAATGATAAACGGATCATCATCTGATGGCTCGCTGACGCTGCGTCTGCAACGTCTCTCTTCACCAGTCAAGGCTGATTTATGGTTCCGCGTTAAATCGACGGCGAAGACTACGGTGTAAGGTACGCGGCGACGCGAACCATACGGTCCGCACGCCGCGTACCCTACGCCGTAGGTCCGCGTTGGTGTAACGCGGAACCATAAATCAGCCTTCATTCGTAAAGACTGCAACGGGCTCGTCGAGCATTTTAAATGTGTGCGCCGCCCGCTGGTGAAATAAGAAGGATTATTCCGTAATAATTGGACCTAAACAGTGAAGCTGCAACTCACATAATCTGAACAGTTCAAATTCCAGTTCATGATCTGCAGAATGAACAAGTTCACGTTCAAGTTCTTTATGTGTAAATATGTTGCGTTCAGTTCAACGTTCTCACAGAAATGAACGTGATCAATGAACGCGTTCATGCACAACACTGTTTGACGGTTAGTGGTTAAACTTTATTCTTCTCCCGTAAATATCCAATGCTATTGTCTTTTGTCCTAAAAGAATTGTAATTTTCCACAGGCTGCGTTACCAAAACAACTTTGGTGGAGTTACCGCTTTTACCAGAGAACAGTTTCAAAAAGTGAATGGTTTTCCAAACGTTTACTGGGGTTGGGGTGGGGAAGATGATGACCTTTACACAAGGTGAGAAACATAATAGAAGATCATCGCTGGTCTTTCATGTTTACAGTAGATGTGATGCATTTTCCTTCATTCATTTTCTGGTTCATGCTGCTGTGATACACACAGGGTTCGGCTGCAGAATATGAAGATTGTGCGGCCGCCTGCTGATGTAGCCCGCTATACCATGATGTTTCACAAGGGAGACCCTGGCAATGAGAAAAACCCAAAGAGGTCAGTACAAGTAATTTATCTGTTTGGGGGGGAGTCTTCCCAATGATTGACTCAGTTGAGGCGGATATGCGCTACCATGAGGCGGAAGAGAGAAGAGACCTGTGATCTGACTGTGCAATGATTGACAGCACTTGAGTGCGAGTGAAGGCAGGCTCTTGCAGAGCAACGGAAGGTGAGATTTCAAGAGGAAAAACGTGTCGTCCAATAAACGTCATGAATCAGGAGCGAGCAACAGGGGGAAAAAAAGAGAAACCACAGGGAAACTTGTGCTACACTTTTTGCCACTGATTAGATCGGAATCTCATTCCCCTTTTCCACCAAACCAGTTCCAGAGCTGGTTCACGGCCCCTTTCTGTTTTCGGTAGCAAATGAAACAACATTTTCATGGGGTGGACCACCGCAGATCAAAGCGGGGCAAAAATGTGAAAACAAAAATTGTCTACAAAACTTATTAAAACAGTCCAAATAACACAAAGCACTTGACATTATAATATTATATAACGGTAAACAAAATACACTAGCAAGTGGAAGTTACTTTGTTTTGATGAGTAATTGATGGTTATTTCAGACTCGAGTATTAGTTTTTTTTTTTGTTATTTCAGGTTAAAATTTTTTATTTGAGCTCGCCAGTAGCTTCAATGCTAAAGTGTTAATTGTTAATTGCTCCCAGTAAGGGGAACGTTATTTCTGGAAGGAAGAAGTCTCCATGGCGAAACTCCACACTGGTGAAAAATGGGAAAAGAGTGTTGGAAAGCTGAGCTCAGATGGAGAAAAATTAACTTCCAAGTTCATTATTCATTATATACAGCTGAGGAACACAAGGAAGTCATACTTCTCTGACTAGATTTACGCCCTGGGTGACACCCTCCAACCTATAGCCTACTGTCACTCACGTCACTCATAGAAATTTGCATACTTTTATCTTTAGCCCGTTTTTCCTCTCCTTCTTTGCATCTTTTTCTGTACTGGGCACCAGAGGGCTTCTTTGGTTTTTTACTAGTTTTCTCCATGATAAAGATGAAGAGCCGACATCAATTACTTTTTTTATTACCTTCCAACATATCCATTCACCCGTCAATCAACCGATGATTGCAAAGATTTTCTTTTTCATTTTCACCCCATCTTCTTGCTCTTTAGACATCCTGCCAACAGGTGTTTGGAGTCAGACCTGTTACTGATCATGGATTTGTCCTTACTTTTCATTGTTCAATGAGCGAAAACATTCAAATAGCTTATTCATAAAGTGTGGTTCATCGAAATTGGGGCCATATATGTATGCTAATAAAATGGGAATATGAAATAGCGTACCTGCAACAATTAAGTATTATATCACCTTAGAAGCTGAAAACTAAATTGACTTACCAATTAAAATAGCAACCCCCCTGGCCTTAGAATTGAAATCAGAGTGAAACACCTCAAAAACTCAGGGACATTTAAGTGTGACTTGATCTTTGGTGCGCATGTGGGTTTCCTACAGAAACACTAAGTCAGCTTTAAAAGGAACCCCGGTTATTAAGACGTGTAGGCCCTAATAAGCCACAATTGTTCTCTTATACTAAAATATGTTGTTAGAAACACACAAAATAATGTAATTGCTTTAAAAATCTACAATGTTTATTACATATTTTGACCTGCGGGAGGCGCCATGTTTTACCTGCGCAATGCATTCTGGGGGCGATGACGTAGTCCGGTTGCTCTGGGAAGATAAGCCGCGTTAGTTTAACTGCGACAGGTATCTAAAACATAGATGAGCAGCACTCTCCCGGCCGTGGAGGCTGACGAGGGCAGCCCATAAGACGTCTCGGTTCAGGCAAACTGGCTCAAATTTCTCATGTGCTGTGATGCACGGATGTTAGGTTAAAAAAACAACATGGAAAACATGGAGAAGCTGCATTCAGCGTCTTTGCTCCACATGTCTGGAACAAACTCCCAGAAAGTCTCAGATCAGCTGAAACACTCCTCCTGTTCTCAGCTGCATCTGAGTAAAGCTCCAAACCTGCAGTTATAAAACTTGATCATATTTTCACTACAGATTGTATCTGTTGTTCTTATTTCTTTTTTTTGTTTACATTTTAAATCATGCTTTTTATTTGTGTTTTACTGTTTTTGTAAAGCCCTTTGAATCACCTTGTTGTTTGAATTGTGCAATGGAAATAAACTTCCCTTGTCTAGTAGGGGGAATTACAGTAAGAGCCCTGTTTTAAAAGTACTATAGTCTCAGTTTGTTTCAGCTTATTCAAGATCAAATCAAATATATCTGTCATGCCTTTTGTCTTTTAACTAAGCTCTTCTTCTCTTTTTTTAATTCAAGGATGAAGCTCTTGCAACAAACATCTTCTTTGATGAAAACAGATGGAATCAACAGCTGCTCATATAAAACTCTGTCAGTTGAAAGATTGCTGCTTTATGTAAATGTTACTGTGGACATTGGGAAGCCGTAGAGCTGACCTCTCAATACAAAACCCTATTTTATTTTAAACAATATCTTTTATTGTTTTCCTTTTTTTAACATAACACAACAAACAGAAAAGCAGTGCTACACGAGACCAGTGACATTAAAATAAGGAAAAAAAAAAAAAAAAAAAAAAAAAAACAACGAAACACAACAGACAAAGGCACTACTCTCCTCCAGGCTCTTCCATTAGATGATTTAGGTTCTCATTTTTCATATAGTCAATAAAACAACCCCAGACTTCCTCGAAGATTTCTTGTTTGTCCTTGATGATGTATGTTATCCTTTCAACCGGTAAGCACAGTGACATCTCCTGGAACCACTTCTTGATGTTTGGTTTGTGTGGACTCTTCCAAGACATAGCAATAACCCTCTTGGCTAGCAGTAAACTAATATCAATAAACCTCTGCTCACTTCGCCTGTACGTGTGACCATCTGGATAGAGTCCCAGCAGGAAGAGTTTGGGTTCTAGTACGATGGAGATATCCAGTATTTTCTGAATTTCCCATCCCACCTCCCTCCAAAACTCCATTAACCTGGGGCATGACCAGAGACAGTGGAACAAAGTGCCCTTCTCTGCAGCACATCTATAGCACAAATCAGGTATATCTCCGTTAAACTTATTCATTTTTTCTGGAGTAATATATGTTCTCATAAGCCAGTTGGCTGTGGTTATAGCTTTAATGGCTTGCGTCACCTTCTCCAGGTCCCGGCGATCCAGGAACTTCATAATCATGGTTCTTGGTGGAGCATTGCCGTCCCTTCGCTGACCGATCCTATGGGCCGCTTCCACGGTTATCCCAGACGTTATTCCGAGCGTTTCGGGGAGCCACCTCTCCAGGAAAGCACAAGCGTTGCTCCCCTCAGCATGTTCAGGCAGAGAAACCAGTCTTAAGTTCAGTCTTCTGGACCTCGTTTCCATGGAGATAACCTTCTCCCATCTCCGCGTGCTGTTTCTCCAACCTTTGCACCTTGGCTTGTAGCCCAGCCACAGTATCCTCCGCGCTGGAGATTCGGGCCTCCGCACATTTGACATGTTCTTTACATCCCCCAACGTCCTTCTTCACTCCTTCAATTGCCAGCATGACTGAATCCAGTCTCTTAGAAAAGTCAGATTTCGGATCCCTGATAGCTTCTAGAATCAGCGCATTTCCAGCGCCTTCCCCTCCGTCTTCCATGCCGGACTTTTCCTCCGGGTCCATGCTAATGCTACCAACGCTAGCCTTTCCACCACCTCGGCCTCCAATAGAACTGAACTCCAACTTAGCTTGATGTTTGCCTCGGAGTCTGCTCGATTTTCTGTCTCCCATCAAGGATTTTGGTTATGGGGATAAAATAGCTCACTTTTCCATAATATTCTGTTTAATTTATTTAGATAATTCTAACACACCAGCGGAGGCGAGAGAAATGCGTCCGACTAGCTTGCCGCCATCTTGAAAGCCAATTTGATTATTCTTACAAAATACTATATTCACAAGTGTCGCTACGCTAAATCCCCGCTTCATGGACTGCTCTTAAGAATGAAATCTCCTTATTTCAACAGTGTCTAAAACACACGAATACTCCCCTTGCAATCGAATTGTATACTCTGATTACAACCGTCAATTTATTCTGAACCACTTGTACTTGTCAATATGATTTTCCTTCCTTATTTATAATTTAAGTACTCATTTTTCATTCATTCATTCATTTATTTATTTTTTCCTCATTCTTTTTATTTATCTATTTTTATATTCATTTATCTATTTTCTTCCTTTCTATTGTTTCGGTGACCACAATTTTTCTTTTTTTTCTTTCTTTCGGTGACCACAATTTTTAATGGACTTTTGCAATTTATGTAAATTTATTGCTAAATTATGGACAGAATTATGTGTGTATTATGTCTATGGAAGGATGCATGTATGTGGAAGTATGTATATGAATGCTTATGTATGCATGTATGTGTAGATGAGTGCACATGTATGTATATGTATACAGGTATAAATAAGTGCATATATATGTATGTATGTATGCACAGCTATGTATATATAAGGGGGTTTGGTACATGTGGATGAATGTATTCACATCTTGATGCTGTTAAGCCGAGATAGGCCAGTTTGAGCAACATTATTTCTTTTTCCAATTTATTTACTTTTTTCTTTCTTTATCTCATATGTATGTGGGTATGCATGTGTATGTGTATGTATGTGTATGTATATATGTATGTATATATATATATATATATATATATATATATATATATATATATATATACATATATGTATGTATATATATGTATGTATATATATATATATATATATATATATATATATATATATATATATATATGTATATATGTATGTGTATGTGTGTGTATATATATATTTATTTATTTATTTTCTCTCTCACGTAGTTATTTAGTTTTGTTTTTTTCAAATCTTGCACTGTAGTGGTTATATTATGTTAAAAGGGTAGACAAAATAAGCTTTGGCTTCTGTCTACACCTTTTGATCCTTGATATACATGAAAAAAACGTTGTATCGATCGACAAATAACTTTACAACGTGACCAAATAAATATATCAATCAATCAATCAATCAATTGTTACAACCCTGGTTCAGGGTTTACAACAAAGGAGAGGTCACACACAGTTCAAAGTTAAATAAATGATTTATTTAAACTAACTACAACAAATCATAGTAAGTGTGTGATCACACTACTACATGTGAGGGACATCTGCTGGTCGTCCATGCAAGTTGCATTTGAGAGGACACGATGAGACTTGTTTTCTTCATAACTGCGAGGGGTCTCCCGTGTTTTTTCAACTCAGTGTTAACGGCTGGTGATGGTCTTTACCTGTGGTACAGGCGGTCCTGGAGAACATGGTCCTGCAGAAACTTCTTAGAAAACATGGAACTTCCCTTGTTCATCCATCTTACACCCATTTCTATAACTTATCTCCATGTGGGGTTGTTTTGGTTTTTGACTGGTTCTTGGTACATTCAGTCAGCTGATTTCACACAACAAAAATAGTTTTTCAGGATTTGTGAATGAGATGTTTTACACTTTCATTTAACTTCTTATATAAACTCATATACGTTCCAAACTTCACATGTTGGAGTTTCATTGAGCTTCACCTGCAGGATCACAGGTGAGGCCATAAATACAGTTGGCCTCCTCTGATTGGAGCTTGGAAACAGCTGACTGGCTCTCTGGAATCTGATTGGCTGATAAGGAAAAGTCTACTTCAGCGTAGATGACGTCTCCTGGACATGAGTGATTTTGTCCTGCAGAGACGAAACAGTTTATTTAGAGATTATGTCAAATACATATGCATCATCTTAGAACCCCCCCCCCCCCTTCTCTTCTGTGCATGTTTGCAGGCCAGAGCTTCAGGAGCTGCATGCTGACCTGGAGTCCCCCCTCTGATCATCACACTGATTCATGAAATGACATGAATATATTTATCAGTTAAGTTTGGAAGAGATGAACAAGAGTTGTCCTTGTGTTGCTGTTATCTGAAAACAGACTGCTTCAGTGGTACTGAGGTCTCTGTGCAAGTAACAGCAGACCATTTACCTGTCCTGTCATGCACAAAAAAGAGAAGAGAAACAAAACCAAACACTACTTCAGAATGAAATGAGAACAGAAAATCATGATTCCCACCTGTTTTTTTTCTGCACATCAGAATTACAGGTAGAAGCAGAACCAGAACCAAGGAAGCCACAACTCCCACAACCAGGACTAGAACATGAGCGGGAGGAGGACTAGGAGGAGGACTAGGAGGAAGAGTGGAAGAGGCTGTAAGAGAACTGGTTGAAGGTGTTGTTGTTGGATCTACAGGAGAAATGATAGAAACATCTTCAACAGTTGGTTTATTATCAAAGAAGGTCTTTTAACAGGAAGTGCTCTCACCATCCCGACCTCTGACCCTCAGAGAGCTTTGAGGAGATGGTCCAAACTCATCAGAGGAGCACTTATAGCGACCTTCATGAGTCTGCTGAACATCATGGATGGTGAGCTCTGATATCGGTTGCTTCTGAAGAACTTCTTCATTGAAGTAGAAGTAAGCTGAAACTGGGCCACCAGTCACATGTCGGCAGTGCAGAGTGACATCACTTCCTATCATCACAGGACGTGAAGGGATCTCCAGGATCAGAGGATGGTCTGGAAAATTGCATCTACAGATGAGTTAACATCTTGAACCCAACAGACCAAAAGCAGGTCTGATTATGACTGCACCTAAAAAAATCAAATTCATCTTAACTACCACACGGTACCAATAAAACATCTGTCCAGATGTATTTTTGTCTGAATTTCAAATGTCTGTGTAGATATGAGAAGAAGCAGCTTAAAGGAGCATGAGGCAGGATTGAGGCAGGATTTATGAAAAAAATTTGTATACGTTTTAAGTTTTCTAGTAATAATGTCAGATGAAGCGTTCCAAATCATAACGAATGAGCCCTCTAGTGTATCTCTCCGTTGCCTTGAACAGGCTGTGTGCTGCAAAATGTGCTGCAATTCGGAGGCCGAATTTCCCGCGCTGTCCTGGGGATGTGACGTCACATGACGCTGCATGCGCGTTCTCCCGTGCCGGCTTCGCTGTTGGCTGCAGTACCCCCGACGACCGTCGTGGCGAAGGGTGGCGCTAGAGAGTCTGATTTCTTAAAAGGAGAATCATGCTCCTTTAATATCAATACACCAGAACATGAAATCTGCTCAACAGCATACTGTAAATCCTAAAATAATAGCCGGTCACAATTATCCGCCGGGTGCAGCAAATTATTTTTTATATATATTCCCAAATCAAGGACGGGTCAAACATTGTTTTTCTGGTTGCCAAAAAAATATTCTACCTCATGCAAATATAGCCTAAACACAAACAAATAACCTTGAACGAATTGAAAAGTGTGGGACTATTTATTTGATTTTGGAGCGACTGGGTGGTGGTCGTTGGTGGGGACCCTGAAGATCTGATTGTTAGCCACATAAGCTGGCTCTAGGGGTGTGGAATGTCACCTCTGGTGCGAAAGGAGCTTGAGCTGGTGCATAAGGTTGAGAAGTTTCAGCTAGATATGTACTCAGACTTACCACAACACATGGCTCTGGCGCCAGAACCAGTCTCCTTGAGAGGGGAAGGGACTCTGGTCCAATCTGGAGTTGCCCAATGTGAGAGGTGCCATACTTATTGCCCCTCGGCCTGGAGCCTGAACGAAATCATAGCCTCACTCCACCTTCGGGTGGGGGGACAGATCCTGACTGTTGTTTGTGCTTATGGGCCAAATATAGAAGTTCAGAATACCCACTTTTCCTGGACGTTCTCAGGTGGGGTGGTGGAGAGTGCCCCTATTAGGGACTCCATCGTTCTACTGGGGGACTTCAATGCCTACCCAGGGAATGACAATAAAACCTGGAAGAGTGTGATTGGGTGGACCCACCCCTCCCCAGGACACCTTAGGCCGCAGATTGTTGATTGACTTTGTTGTTTGTGTCATCAGACTTGCGGCCACATGTCTTGGACACTCGGGTGAAGAAAAGAGCAGACCTATCATTGAGGGAAAATGGTGATCCAACTGATCCACTGGAGCCATTGAGTTGGCTCCAATAGTGGGGGAGGATACCAGTCAGACCTGGTAGGCCTGTATTGTGGGAGTATTGTGAGGGTATGCTGGGAACATCTAGCAGAGATTCCTGTCAGAGAGAGCTTCACCTTCCATCTCCAGCAGAGTTTCAACCATGTTCTGGGGGAGGCAAGTTGCATTGAGAATGAGTGGACCATGTTCCCCGCCTCCATTGTCAAGGCAGCTGACCGGAGCTGTAGCCGTGAGGTTGTTGGTGACTGTCAGGGTGATAATGCCGAATGGACTGTTGGACACCAGTGGTTAGGAATGCTGTCAAGCTCCTCAATCCCACTGACATGTCTTTCTTATGAGGTCCGTGTTTAAAAAAAACTCCCGGGTAGCAAGTGTTGGGCCGCACCCAGTGATCATGTGGACTTTTATAAATGTATATTTCAGGATTATGAATTCCAAGTGAAAGCAAGACTTTGGTTTGGTCCTGGGGCCAGAGTTTTATGACTCCAGACCAGAGAACAGACCCCAGAGGGTTTACGACACCTAGGAGGGGGGTCAAAACAGATCAAAGCAAGCGAGGAAAGTTTCTGCCAGGGAAACAGACTCCCTGGGGATTTACGACACCCCCTGGGGGGGAGCCGGATGCAGCGGAGCCCAAAACCAGACCTCAAAATGGTACTGCTTCTTTGAACCCCCCCCTTTTCCGCTTTAATGTGCCTCATAAAATGGCGCCGTTGCCTGAACTACAACCCCCAGCATGCCTTGCGGGGGGGGGGGGTGGCGCCTACAAGCGGCGCGCATCCAATCGCAATGAGGCACCGATGACGTCACCGCAGCGCGCGTAGGATCAAAACCCCTGCCGCTGCTCCTTCTCTTCTCTCTTCTCAACTACATCTCGTCCTGGAACAGCTGGACCTTCTTGGCTCTGGGCCAAAGATCCCACCTCTCTCTCCCCCCGGGCTGGGGGGAGGCAGGAGGCCCGCACCGGACCGGGCCCTGCGGGGTCCGGCCGTTGAAGCCGCGGTCCCCCGGGAGGCTCCGATTTCTCACTAAACTCTGTTCCTCTTTAAGTTCACAGATCCAAGCTTCCGACGCCCACGCGCTCCCGGCAACCAGATCGGGACACAGCTGCGACTCAGACTGAACCCCCCCCTCCCCGCTCCGAGCCCCTGTCTGCCAACCGGCGCAGGGATCGGGGACGGACGGCCGGCGTCTCGCCCGGCGTGAGCTCTCCCGGGGCCCGGACGGCCGCGCGTCGGCGACCGGCGCAGAGAGGGAAGCACGGCGGAGAGACCGGTCCCCCCGCCGCGCCTAGGAATGCGTGTGAGCCTCCGTTTTGGTCCGGAACCACGGCCCGGCACGAGGCGGCCCCGCCGCTGTCTAATCCGGTTCAGGGGAAGGGACGGGACGCGATAGCCTGACTGCGAAACCCCAGCAGGACCGCGAACCCAGTCGACAAACCCGTAGGCACCCGATTCCGGATCCCAGAGGAGACGTGAGCCCGCGTGGCAGTGATCAGTAGGATTTAAGAGTGTTCAGAACTGTGTGTGAGATTGTGAGACCTGGGTTATCAGTAACTTAAGAGTGTTACAGAGCTAAATCTGTGTTCAGAGCGGAGATTACATCATCATTGCCATCATTATAAGGACTGTTTTCATTAATTTGTAGTCACTACTTTCTGCTAGTCATTCATGTTTTAAAGCGCTGTTTTCTGCAGTTGATCACGGTTTAACACCGGGATCACCATCCGTTCTAATTGCACGTGGCCAAGAGGGCGCGTCCATCTTTAAAAGACCACAGGAGCCCCGTTTGAACTGTAGATGTTCTGTATCTTCGTTATTATTGCTTGATTTCTTTTCTTTTTCATTCCATGCATTTAACGTTTATGTTTCATTTTATTGATTGTTGTTTTTCTTGTTAGTTAATGGTTTTATAATAATGTCGTGTGCCATCAGATTTATTCGGGTATTTATTTACATCCCTTTTGATACCCGTATGCAAATAAATTCTGATTGATTTCTTTATGACTGGTTGTTATTTCATGCAAGATTTGGTCACAAATTGATTTGTTTAAGCAGTTCGGACATCACGCCTTCACTGTTATTCTGTAAGATTTGCTGTTCTGCAGGATAATTCAAAAATCATATGAGACTGATTTTCTGCTGTTTTAGTTATCGAATTTCTCCGGATTTAAGGCCATCGGAGTGGTGCCCCGACGAGAATTATTATCATATTGGTCATTCAATTTGATAAATAGTCCACTTTATTAATTATTAATAATTCTTTAATAGAATTATCATTAGCCTTGATAACTGGATAGCCAAGCTACCCGAGACGCACAACACAAGGCACCAGGGGTGGATGATTTCCACCCTGAGTTCCTTATGGCTCTGGATGGTGTAGGGTTGTCTTGGTTTATACACCTGTGCAAAACCGCGTGGAGATCAAGGACAGTGCCTCTGTAGGCAGACTGGGTTGTGGTCCCCTTCTTCAAGAAAGGGAACAGGAGGGTGTACTCCAACTCTAGAGGGACCACAATCCTCATCCTCCCTGCCAGGCCTATTCAGGGGTAAATTGGTACTCTGCCCCAAAAAGAATAACACTGACATTAAAAATGTTTTTGTTTACTCGAATCTCAAGAATGAATCATCCTTTATGCCTTAAAGTCCTTATGCTCTTTTGTTTCATTGTCATTTCTGCATCGAGACGCCTTATGTATGTTCTGACCCTTTTGCATGCAATTGTTTAATTAAATCTACCGAAATCTGAATCATCTTTCAAGCCTTATTTTTGGTAACTTAGACACTCAGTTTCAGACCAGTTATTCACCTAGTTGGAAAGAACATACTACTACTACTACTACTACTACTACTACTACTACTACTACTACTACTACTACTGTCATTTAGTAGATGCTTTTATCCAAAGCAACTTACATCTGAGAAAACAACACATGCAAGAAATCACATAGGAGAGTCCAGCTGGATCAGTGCTGGTCAGACTGCTGAGAGTCCAGTTGGACACAGGTGTGCAACTGGACTCTCCTCTTGAGCTCATGTCACTCTGCTGCTAATCTCTCTGCACTGCCTTCCAGTTGCAGCATCAAGTTCAAAACTCTGCTTCTGTCTACCAAACAATAACCCAAATGGCTCCCTCTACTTTCACTGCTTCATCCAGAGCTACACTCCCTCTACCTTCACTCCTTCATCTAGAGCTACATTCTCTCTACCTTCACTCCTTCATCTAGAGCTACACTCCCTCTCCACAGCTCCACTCAGCCAATGAAAGACGCCTGGTACTTCCACCACAATGTGGCGTGAAATCAGTAACTAGAGACTCTTCTCCTCCATTGTTCCATTGATGGTGGAACGGCCTACCAAACTTTGTCCAATCTACAAGGTCTGTACCTACTTTTAAGAGCAAGCTAAAGATTCAGCTCTTTAAGGAGCACTTCTGCATCTAGTAAACTTCTCTGCTCATCAGAATTAGTAAGAAGATCCAGCTCTTTGCAGGACTCAGCACTGAGAAGGCTGCATGCACTTATGACAAGATGGTAGCTTAGACGTAGCTTTCTTGTCTAAAGGGACTGTTGTGTTGGGCGGCAAGGGAACACTTAAACAAATAAAACCTCTAGCACCAGCTTGGCAGCACCTGTGTCCAACTGGATTCTAAGCAGTCTGACCAGCACTTCTCCATGCTGGATCCTCCTACGTGATTTCTTGCTTGTTCTCTCAGATGTAAGTCCCTTTTGATAAAAGCGTCTGCTAAATGACAGTAGTAGTAAATGACGGTAGTAGGTCACATGACCGATTTTCTCCTTTTGGGTGGATTACCTGTCACAGTGATGCTGACTCTGTCACTCTTCTCTCCAGATCCACTTTCACACCAGTAAACACCAGAGTTTGGCTGGTAATCGTTAAAAAAACAGGTTGAGACGGTTAAACTCCCAAATCTGTCCCCACATGATTCAGTCAGACCTCCTCTGGTCCTCTTCACCGTCCAGCCGTCAGAGACCAGCTGACCCTCACAGGTCAAAGAGACCGATGCACCTAGAAAGAACTGTTGGAGGTCTGGACTGACCTTCAGAGAGGCTGTAGGACAGACAGATGTGGGTTGTGGAACTGTATTGGTATGTAGGAGGAGGTAAATGTTTCCACTTTTATCATCTCACCTGAAGAAACAGTCGATGTAGACATCAGCAACTTCAAAACACCTGCAACAGGACAACAAATCTATTTAGAAGTATGTTACAGATGGACATGTATGTTACAGATGGACATATACAAAGTATGAGTTAGTGACCACTCGCAAGTGTTGCAGTTTGATGGTGTTTCATAATTGGTGTGTCAGACTGTCGTCATAGCACCATAATTCCGTAAAAGTACACAAGAACGATAGTTTTTCAGACTTTATCCTTCCCCAACAAACAACTTCATTTACCCTCAGTACACTGTGTAGTTGCAATTGGACTGGCTCATTTTCACAGCTCCCTCACAGCAATCCTTAACCAATTACAAAAATAGTAATTAATTCAGGTTTCAGTTAAATCAAAGATTAATGAGGGCCAGGTGAAGCTTCATTTTATGTATGTAGTCTGAAATAATTAAAAATGTGATTATCTGTAGTTTTGATCACCTTGTAAATCGAGGCGATCACCTCTTCATAAGATGAAGTCTTGGTCGGGTTTTGTAACATTAGCAAGGGGTCAGCAGATCACTGGGAGGATAGAGGTTATTGAAGAACATGACTACACTGAGACACGTAACTGCTGTCCAAAACTTAACAGGCTCAGTTTTTCCTGTGAGACTGGGGTCGACTTTAGAAATGTGGTTTTCAGTTATGTGGCAGGTTTTTCTGTTTCCTCTGCTGCTGTCTGAGGCAACAGAAGTCACAAAACACACATGTGATGGAGAGCCCACTAGAACCAGACCAGAATTCATGTCTTCTCCTCAAACTGCATCACACAAAGTAAATATCAGTGTTTGAATTCTGATGGTAAATGGAATATTTAAAGAAAGCAACGTAAAATTAGAGCATTGTGTGGTATCTGCAACCAGCTGTGGTTTCCTCTCTGAGAGCGTCTTTGACAGCGAAAGCAGGTCAGAAGATTTTTTCTCAACATTTTCATGTTCTTCTGAGAAAACGTTCTACTTTTAACATTGCCAGGACTATGCTGATCTTGTTTTATCGTGCTTTTATAGAATCAGTTTTATCTTTCTGTCTTGCTTCATGGTTTGGAAACGTGTCCCTTAAAAACAAAAACAAATCGTGAAATGGTCGAGCAAGCTGATTGGAGAGTCTCAGCTTCAGCCAGAATCCCTGTATTCTAAACAGTTACAGAGGATAGCTGGCTCTATTTTAAAAGACAACTCCCACCCTCTAAAGGTGAGTTTCAGCTGCTCCCATCAGGTCGGAGGTTCATGCTTGTAAAACCAAACGCTACAAAAACAGCTTTGTACCAGCAGCCATCAGTGCTATTAATAAGTGAGGGAACTGCAACATAATTTTGTATTTATGTTTTGTATTTTTTCCTTTATCTTGTTTTTATGAAAAGGCAAATTTTTTTATCCTTTGGCTTGGTTTTAATATTTTAGTGTTTTTATCTACTAATGTTTTAACTTATCTTGATTCTTATCTTGGGGCCGTACTTCTTGTTCTTTGTTCTTTTAGCCAAAGCATTGTCGTCACTTTGTCTTATCCTGTGTTGTTGAGGGTATGGTTTTAGATTGTATCTATCTATCTATCTATCTATCTATCTATCTATCTATGGTGTTGAACTACCAATGTCCTGCTTCGGGACTGTTTCTGGAGTCTTGTAGGAATTCAAAACATCTCCGCTTGTTTAAATACTTCACAGCCAAGAACCATCAAGAAGAAGCAGATTAGCATCATATGGATGGATGGATGGAGTGTCATGGATGTGTGGTTGACTCACCGAGGAGCAGGCAGACAGATGGAGTCTTCATGTTTCCTGGAGGATGAATGAAGGTCCGTCTGAACGTCAGCGTTACACCTTCCGCGCCATAACTTCCTGTATACAAGCTCATGTGCCCTGCTGATGTCAGCGTTGGTAAAAGCGACGAAGACGACCTCCTTCACTCACATCCTCTGTAAAGAAACACACCAGAAACATTTGAATTCATCAATGAGCAGTTGTAAAACCCCAAAACAACAAAAATCTATAATTTTTTAAACAAAACAAGAGAAACTAAAACTAAAGATATTAAATGTCTTCATTGATCAACTTTCCGTATTTAGAAACTACAATAATAATATTTGATGCACTCAGAAACAGCCTTAAACACTCAGAATGAGTCAGATATTTAAGATTTCTGCTCTAAAAGGACATTTCTAATTCATAATTAGCGTATAAATATGTGTAAATTAATAAATCTGTGTTCAAAATTAAGTTTACAAATGATTTGTCCAGAGGAAGATGGAACATCAGGGTTGTCCAACTCTGGTCCTCGAGGGCTGATGTCCTGAATGTTCTAGAGATGTTTCCCGAGGCAAAGATTGTTGATTGTTTTATTACTCTTATCTGGTAAAGTGCAACCAAACCCTAGCCCTGAGCTGCAGTTTACTCACACAATCAGGTTTTAAATCCTCGTCTGCCCTTACAACTGTTCATCTTCATGTTCTAGTTTGTTATCCAGGTTGGACACGGTGAGGATTTCTGAAACTTGGCTGACCAAATTATGATGTTAACCTAACCATGTTTGTCGTATCAACAGGCCAAAGAGAGGTGGCACTGTTGCCATTTCTGTTAAATCAAGATTTACATAGATCATTTTGTCTAAATGGTTCTGCACACACGTGGAATTTCTGGCCATGAAGGTGGATTTTGCTGGGAGTCTTTGTATAACTGTTGTTGGTGCTTCAGGCCTCCATCTGGCTCCAAGGAGACATTAGAGTCTCTAAAACAGCTCTTCTCAAGTCCAGCCCTAAATTATAGCGAACTTCACAAGGAGGTGCCGCAAAGTCTTGTATTACAGTTTTTCTCAGTCGCTTTGGTACATTTCTCAGATCATCCTCGACATTTGCAAAACAGTAAGTGCATTTCTCAAAACAGTTCGTACAAATAGCAAAACACAATGGATTACCTGCAAAAGCCAGTCTCTTGCTCAAAATCCTTAGTTCATCTCTCAAAATTAAATATCTGTGTCAATGAACGTGTCAGTGCATCAGAATCACAAGTGCTTGTGTCATTGTGTACGGATAAGACAGTCAAATTGCTTAGTCATGTTTTTTATTCATTTTCATTCATTTTTATTGTTTGTACCACAATTTGTTGACAGATCATGTATTTGCGATACAGAAAAGAAAAAGACAGCACTGCAGAGCAAAAAGACAAAAAACAAAAAAACAAAAGTAGAAATGTAACATAGGACAATCTCCTTAGGGGAAACTGTACATGCAGTACTGTAGGAATTACAGTACAGTGCCTATTGTTAGATTACATACCTGTTCTGTCGACGAAAAGTCTGAACGATTGAGGACACAGTTGTTCTCCCAACATTTGGCTGCACCCTTCGACCAGCCTCGGCCATTGTAAGCCCATGATTGAGAACATGGTCTACAAGTGTAGCTCTTATCTCATCAGGAACGTGCATATGTCCTCGGCCTCTTCTGCCTCTTCCTCTGTTTTGCCTCCCAACTCCTCTTCCTCTTCTTCTTTTCTCTGGCTGTTGACCCCGTCCAATTCCTTGTCCTTCCATTGTCAGACATTGTAACATTGTGTTGTGCTCCGGCTATATGTATACTTGCCAGCTGATAGTTCATGAGATGCACCTTTGAGCTATTTCAGAAAACTGGTTGATCATTGGTTGATCTAATGCTTGACATATTTCCCTTCATTACAGAAAGTCAAGATTCACCTGGGATCAATTTACCAATTCAGGCCAGATTTAGAAACAAAGTCTAATAGAAATGTATAGAAATATGCTGACATATTATGACACCTTGTTCAACCATTTTGCATGTAAAGACTTATGCGATGAACTAATGCCTAAATGTTGTGGGGGGTGAGACTATTCAACAGAGACAGAGATAATACATTTTGATCAACATGACATAAACAACTGATAATGTAGGAAACAGCAGAAAATTGTACATTATCATTTGCATGGATGACAAATGCATTTGCAACTTGTTCAAAGAAATGAGAAACTGCTTTTTTGATGTGCACAAGTGACACAATGATGTGAAGATTGAACAAGTAGTTTTGAGAATTTCAATTCTGATCTGAGAAATTTACCAAAGCGACTGAGAAAAACTGTAATGAACCATTAACAGGAGAACTAATAGTTCTATGTAAATATGACTGTTAGTTGTTGGACTACAGAGACCACTATATAAAATGATGTAGACTGCACACATTGATGTCTAGTTGAACTACATCATCAATGACTAGTTTAATGAGGACTAGTTGAATAATGGCTAGTTAAATAAGTAAGCGTTGAATTGGGACTAGTTGAGTAAGGACTAATTGAATAAAGAAGAGTTGAATGAGGGCTAGTTGAGTATGGACTTGTTGAAAGAGTTTTAGATGAGCAAGGACGAGTTAAATAAGGGTGAGATGAATGAGGGCTATTTGATAAGGAGTAGTTGAATGATGACGAGTTGAGTAGGCACTAATTGAATTAGCAGTAATTGATTAGGGACTAGGTTAATGAGCACTTGATGAGGTGGCCGAGTGGTTAAGGTGATGGATTGCTAATCCATTGTGCTCTGCACGCATGGGTTCAAATCCCATCCTCGTCGTGCTTGCTTCTCCTTTGCTATGAGGTATTCCTTGGAGTTACTATGCAGTGTTGGTATCCCAACATGGCTGGATGCTGTCTTTGCTTCAAATAACCTAAGTTGCTCGGTACCATTACCTGTAAGCTTCATTTTGTTTATGTAGTAAAGCATCAATACAATACGAGCTAGGTGCTTTCCAGGGACCAATCGCATGGCCACCAAATAACTGTCAAATAAACACTGGCAAGGAACAACCCCCCTTTCAGAGAGAAGACCCACCTGCTGAAAAACAGGTGGCTAGAGTGAGACAGAAGAGAAAGGATGAAGAAGAGAGAAATGTGAGACAATGATATGTTGTCAAAGGTAAAACAAGTGCAGATATATTAGTGTTAATGAACCATTAACAGGATAACTAATAGTTCCATGTAAATATGACTGTTAGTTGTTGGACTACAGAGACCACTATATAAAATGGTGTAGACAGCACACATTGATGTCTAGTTGAACTGCATCATCAATGACTAGTTTAATGAGGACTAGTTGAATAATGGCTAGTTAAATAAGTAAGCGTTGAATTGGGACTAGTTGAGTAAGGACTAATTCAATAAAGAAGAGTTAAATGAGGACTAGTTGAGTATGGACTTGTTGAAAGAGTTTTAGATGAGCAAGGACGAGTTAAATAAGGGTGAGATGAATGAGGGCTATTTGATAAGGAGTAGTTGAATGATGATGAGTTGAGTAGGCACTAATTGAATTAGCAGTAATTGATTAGGGACTAGGTTAATGAGCACTTGATGAGATGGCCGAGTGGTTAAGGCGATGGATTGCTAATCCATTGTGCTCTTCAAATAACCTAAGATGCTCCGTAGCATTACCTGTAAGCTTAATTTTGTTTATATAGTAAAGCATCAATACAATACGAGCTAGGTGCTTTCCAGGGACCAATCGCATGGCCACCAAACAACTGTCCAATAAACACTGGCAAGGAACAACCCCCCTTTCAGAGATAAGACCCACCTGCTGAAAAACAGGTGGCTAGAGTGAGACAGAAGAGAAAGGATGAAGAAGAGGGAAACGTGAGACAATGATATGTTTTCAAAGGTAAAAAAAGTGCAGATATATTAGTATTAATGAACCATTAACAGGAGAACTAATAGTTCTATGTAAATATGACTGTTAGTTGTTGGACTACAGAGACCACTATATAAACAGGTGTGGACAGCACACATTTATGTCTAGGTGAACTGCATCATCGATGACTAGTTTAATGAGGACTAATTGAATAATGGCTAGTTAAATAAGTAAGCGTTGAATTGGGACTAGTTGAGTAAGGACTAATTGAATAAAGAAGAGTTGAATGAGGGCTAGTTGAGTATGGACTTGTTGAAAGAGTTTTAGATGAGCAAGGCAGAGTTAAATAAGGGTGAGATGAATGAGGGCTATTTGATAAGGAGTAGTTGAATGATGACGAGTTGAGTAGGCACTAATTGAATTAGCAGTAATTGATTAGGGACTAGGTTAACGAGCACTTGACGAGGTGGCCGAGTGGTTAAGGCGATGGATTGCTAATCCATTGTGCTCTGCACGCATGGGTTCAAATCCCATCCTTGTCGTGCTTGCTTCTCCTGTGCTTTGAGGTGTTCCTTGAAGTTACTATGCGGTCGTGGTATCCCAACATGGCCGGATGCTGTCTTTGCTTCAAATAACCTAAGCTGCTACATAGTATTACCTGTAAGCTTCATTTTGTTTATATAGTAAAGCATCAATACAATACGAGCTAGGTGCTTTCCAGGGACCAATCGCATGGTCACCAAACAACTGTCAAATAAACACTGGCAAGGAAAAACCCCCCTTTCCGAAAGAAGACCTAACTGCTGAAAAACAGGTGGCTAGAGTGAGACAGAAGAGAAAGGATGAAGAAGAGGGAGACGTGAGACACCGATATGTTGTCAAGGGTAAAACAAGTGCAGATATATTAGTATTACTGAACCATTAACAGGAGAACTCATAGTTCTATGTAAATATGACTGTTAGTTGTTGGACTACAGAGACCACTATATAAGCAGGTGTGGACAGCACACATTGATGTCTAGTTGAACTACATCATCAATGACTAGTTTAATGAGGACTAGTTGAAAAATGGCTAGTTTAATAAGTAAGCGTTGAATTGGGACTAGTTGAGTAAGGACTAATTGAATAAAGAAGAGTTGAATGAGGGCTAGTTGAGTATGGACTTGTTGAATGAGTTTTAGATGAGCAAGGACGAGTTAAATAAGGGTGAGATGAATGAGGGCTATTTGATAAGGAGTAGTTGAATGATGACGAGTTGAGTAGGCACTAATTGAATTAGCAGTAATTGATTAGGGACTAGTTTAACGAGCACTTGACGAGGTGGCCGAGTGGTTAAGGCGATGGATTGCTAATCCATTGTGCTCTGCACGCATGGGTTCAAATCCCATCCTTGTCGTGCTTGCTGCTCCTGTGCTTTGAGGTGTTCCTTGAAGTCACTATGCGGTGGTGGTATCCCAACATGGCCAGATGCTGTCTCCCAACATGGCCGGATGCTGTCTTTGCTTCAAATAACCTAAGCTGCTCCGTAATATTACCTGTAAGCTTCATTTTGTTTATATAGTAAAGCATCAATACAATACGAGCTAGGTGCTTTCCAGGGACCAATCGCATGGTCACCAAACAACTGTCAAATAAACACTGGCAAGGAAAAACCCCCCTTTCCGAAAGAAGACCTACCTGCTGAAAATATTAGTATTAATGAACCATTAACAGGAGAACTAATAGTTCCATGTAAATATGACTGTTAGTTGTTGGACTACAGAGACCACTATATAAAATGGTTTAGACAGCACACATTGATGTCTAGTTGAACTGCATCATCAATGACTAGTTTAATGAGGACTAGTTGAATAATGGCTAGTTAAAAAAGTAAGCGTTGAATTGGGACTAGTTGAGTAAGGACCAGTTGAGTAAGGACTAATTGAATAAAGAAGAGTTGAATGAGGGCTAGTTGAGTATGGACTTGTTGAATGAGTTTTAGATGAGCAAGGACGAGTTAAATAAGGGTGAGATGAATGAGGGCTATTTGATAAGGAGTAGTTGAATGATGACGAGTTGAGTAGGCACTAATTGAATTAGCAGTAATTGATTAGGGACTAGTTTAACGAGCACTTGACGAGGTGGCCGAGTGGTTAAGGCGATGGATTGCTAATCCATTGTGCTCTGCACGCATGGGTTCAAATCCCATCCTTGTCGTGCTTGCTGCTCCTGTGCTTTGAGGTGTTCCTTGAAGTCACTATGCGGTAGTGGTATCCCAACATGGCCGGATGCTGTCTCCCAACATGGCCGGATGCTGTCTTTGCTTCAAATAACCTAAGCTGCTCCATGGTATTACCTGTAAGCTTCATTTTGTTTATATAGTAAAGCATCAATACAATACGAGCTAGGTGCTTTCCAGGGACCAATCGCATGGTCACCAAACAACTGTCAAATAAACACTGGCAAGGAAAAACCCCCCTTTCCGAAAGAAGACCTACCTGCTGAAAATATTAGTATTAATGAACCATTAACAGGAGAACTAATAGTTCCATGTAAATATGACTGTTAGTTGTTGGACTACAGAGACCACTATATAAAATGGTTTAGACAGCACACATTGATGTCTAGTTGAACTGCATCATCAATGACTAGTTTAATGAGGACTAGTTGAATAATGGCTAGTTAAAAAAGTAAGCGTTGAATTGGGACTAGTTGAGTAAGGACCAGTTGAGTAAGGACTAATTCAATAAAGAAGAGTTAAATGAGGGCTAGTTGAGTATGGACATGTCGAATGAGTTTTAGATGAGCAAGGATAAGTTAAATAAGGGTGAGATGAATGAGGGCTATTTGATAAGGAGTAGTTGAATGATGACGAGTAGAGTAGGCACTAATTGAATTAGCAGTAATTGATTAGGGACTAGGTTAACGAGCACTTGACGAGGTGGCCGAGTGGTTAAGGCGATGGATTGCTAATCCGTTGTGCTCTGCACGCATGGGCTCAAATCCCATCCTCGTCGTGCTTGCTTCTCCTGTGCTTTGAGGTGTTCCTTGAAGTTACTATGCAGTAGTTGTATCCCAACATGGCTGGATGCTGTCTCTCAACATGGCCGGATGCTGTCTTTGCTTCAAATAACCTAAGCTGCTCCATAGTATTACCTGTAAGCTTCATTTTGTTTATATAGTAAAGCATCAATACAATACGAGCTAGGTGCTTTCCAGGGAGCAATCGCATGGCCACCAAAGAACTGCCAAATAAACACTGGCAAGGAACAACCCCCCTTTCAGAGAGAAGATCCACCTGCTGAAAAACAGGTGGTTAGAGTGAGACAGAAGAGAAAGGATGAAGAAGAGGGAAACGTGAGACACTGATATGTTGCCAAAAGTAAAACAAGTGCAGATATATCAGTATTAATGAACCATTAAAAGGATAACTAATAGTTCTATGTAAATATGACTGTTAGTTGTTGGACTACAGAGACCACTATATAAACTGGTGTAGACTGCACACATTGATGTCTAGTTGAACTACATCATCAATGACTAGTTTAATGAGGACTAGTTGAATAATGGCTAGATAAATAAGTAAGCGTTGAATTGGGACTAGTTGAGTAAGGACTAATTGAATAAAGAAGAGTTGAATGAGGGCTAGTTGAGTATGGACTTGTTGAAAGAGTTTTAGATGAGCAAGGACGAGTTAAATAAGGGTGAGATGAATGAGGGCTATTTGATAAGGAGTAGTTGAATGATGACGAGTTGAGTAGGCACTAATTGAATTAGCAGTAATTGATTAGGGACTAGATTAATGAGCACTTGACGAGGTGGCCGAGTGGTTAAGGCGATGGATTGCTAATCCATTGTGCTCTGCACGCATGGGTTCAAATCCCATCCTTGTCGTGCTTGCTTCTCCTTTGCTATGAGTTATTCCTTGGAGTTATTATGCAGTGTTGGTATCCCAACATGGCTGGATGCTGTCTTTGCTTCAAATAACCTAAGTTGCTCAGTACCATTACCTGTAAGCTTCATTTTGTTTATGTAGTAAAGCATCAATACAATACGAGCTAGGTGCTTTCCAGGGACCAATCGCATGGCCACCAAACAACTGTCAAATAAACACTGGCAAGGAACAACCCCCCTTTCAGAAAGAAGACCTACCTGCTGAAAAACAGGTGGCTAGAGTGAGACAGAAGAGAAAGGATGAAGAAGAGGGAGACGTGAGACACCGATATGTTGTCAAAGGTAAACCAAGTGCAGATATATTAGTATTAATGAACCATTAACAGGAGAACTAATAGTTCTATGTAAATATGACTGTTAGTTGTTGGACTACAGAGACCACTATATAAAATGTTGTAGACAGCACACATTGATGTCTAGTTGAACTGCATCATCGATGACTAGTTTAATGAGGACTAGTTGAATAATGGCTTATGGCTAGTTAAATAAGTAAGCGTTGAATTGGGACTAGTTGAGTAAGGACTAATTGAATAAAGAAGAGTTGAATGAGGGCTAGTTGAGTATGGACTTGTTGAATGAGTTTTAGATGAGCAAGGACGAGTTAAATAAGGGTGAGATGATATTTGATAAGGAGTAGTTGAAACATGACGAGTTGAGTAGGCACTAATTGAATTAGCAGTAATTGATTAGGGACTAGATTAATGAGCACTTGACGAGGTGGCCGAGTGGTTAAGGCGATGGATTGCTAATCCATTGTGCTCTGCACGCATGGGTTCAAATCCCATCCTTGTCGTGCTTGCTGCTCCTGTGCTTTGAGGTGTTCCTTGAAGTCACTATGCGGTAGTGGTATCCCAACATGGCCGGATGCTGTCTCCCAACATGGCCGGATGCTGTCTTTGCTTCAAATAACCTAAGCTGCTCCATGGTATTACCTGTAAGCTTCATTTTGTTTATATAGTAAAGCATCAATACAATACGAGCTAGGTGCTTTCCAGGGACCAATCGCATGGTCACCAAACAACTGTCAAATAAACACTGGCAAGGAAAAACCCCCCTTTCCGAAAGAAGACCTACCTGCTGAAAATATTAGTATTAATGAACCATTAACAGGAGAACTAATAGTTCCATGTAAATATGACTGTTAGTTGTTGGACTACAGAGACCACTATATAAAATGGTTTAGACAGCACACATTGATGTCTAGTTGAACTGCATCATCAATGACTAGTTTAATGAGGACTAGTTGAATAATGGCTAGTTAAAAAAGTAAGCGTTGAATTGGGACTAGTTGAGTAAGGACCAGTTGAGTAAGGACTAATTCAATAAAGAAGAGTTAAATGAGGGCTAGTTGAGTATGGACATGTCGAATGAGTTTTAGATGAGCAAGGATAAGTTAAATAAGGGTGAGATGAATGAGGGCTATTTGATAAGGAGTAGTTGAATGATGACGAGTAGAGTAGGCACTAATTGAATTAGCAGTAATTGATTAGGGACTAGGTTAACGAGCACTTGACGAGGTGGCCGAGTGGTTAAGGCGATGGATTGTTAATCCGTTGTGCTCTGCACGCATGGGCTCAAATCCCATCCTCGTCGTGCTTGCTTCTCCTGTGCTTTGAGGTGTTCCTTGAAGTTACTATGCAGTAGTTGTATCCCAACATGGCTGGATGCTGTCTCTCAACATGGCCGGATGCTGTCTTTGCTTCAAATAACCTAAGCTGCTCCATAGTATTACCTGTAAGCTTCATTTTGTTTATATAGTAAAGCATCAATACAATACGAGCTAGGTGCTTTCCAGGGAGCAATCGCATGGCCACCAAAGAACTGCCAAATAAACACTGGCAAGGAACAACCCCCCTTTCAGAGAGAAGACCCACCTGCTGAAAAACAGGTGGTTAGAGTGAGACAGAAGAGAAAGGATGAAGAAGAGGGAAACGTGAGACACTGATATGTTGCCAAAAGTAAAACAAGTGCAGATATATCAGTATTAATGAACCATTAAAAGGATAACTAATAGTTCTATGTAAATATGACTGTTAGTTGTTGGACTACAGAGACCACTATATAAACTGGTGTAGACTGCACACATTGATGTCTAGTTGAACTACATCATCAATGACTAGTTTAATGAGGACTAGTTGAATAATGGCTAGATAAATAAGTAAGCGTTGAATTGGGACTAGTTGAGTAAGGACTAATTGAATAAAGAAGAGTTGAATGAGGGCTAGTTGAGTATGGACTTGTTGAAAGAGTTTTAGATGAGCAAGGACGAGTTAAATAAGGGTGAGATGAATGAGGGCTATTTGATAAGGAGTAGTTGAATGATGACGAGTTGAGTAGGCACTAATTGAATTAGCAGTAATTGATTAGGGACTAGATTAATGAGCACTTGACGAGGTGGCCGAGTGGTTAAGGCGATGGATTGCTAATCCATTGTGCTCTGCACGCATGGGTTCAAATCCCATCCTTGTCGTGCTTGCTTCTCCTTTGCTATGAGTTATTCCTTGGAGTTATTATGCAGTGTTGGTATCCCAACATGGCTGGATGCTGTCTTTGCTTCAAATAACCTAAGTTGCTCAGTACCATTACCTGTAAGCTTCATTTTGTTTATGTAGTAAAGCATCAATACAATACGAGCTAGGTGCTTTCCAGGGACCAATCGCATGGCCACCAAACAACTGTCAAATAAACACTGGCAAGGAACAACCCCCCTTTCAGAAAGAAGACCTACCTGCTGAAAAACAGGTGGCTAGAGTGAGACAGAAGAGAAAGGATGAAGAAGAGGGAGACGTGAGACACCGATATGTTGTCAAAGGTAAACCAAGTGCAGATATATTAGTATTAATGAACCATTAACAGGAGAACTAATAGTTCTATGTAAATATGACTGTTAGTTGTTGGACTACAGAGACCACTATATAAAATGTTGTAGACAGCACACATTGATGTCTAGTTGAACTGCATCATCGATGACTAGTTTAATGAGGACTAGTTGAATAATGGCTTATGGCTAGTTAAATAAGTAAGCGTTGAATTGGGACTAGTTGAGTAAGGACTAATTGAATAAAGAAGAGTTGAATGAGGGCTAGTTGAGTATGGACTTGTTGAATGAGTTTTAGATGAGCAAGGACGAGTTAAATAAGGGTGAGATGATATTTGATAAGGAGTAGTTGAAACATGACGAGTTGAGTAGGCACTAATTGAATTAGCAGTAATTGATTAGGGACTAGATTAATGAGCACTTGACGAGGTGGCCGAGTGGTTAAGGCGATGGATTGCTAATCCATTGTGCTCTGCACGCATGGGTTCAAATCCCATCCTCGTCGTGCTTGCTTCTCCTGTGCTTTGAGGTGTTCCTTGGAGTTACTATGTGGTGGTGGGATCCCAACATGGCTGGATGCTGTCTTTGCTTCAAATAACCTAAGAGGCTCAGTAGCATTACCTGTATGCTTCATTTTGTTTATATAGTAAAGCCTCAATACAATACGAGCTAGGTGCTTTCCAAGGACCAATCGCATGGCCACCAAACAACTGTCAAATAAACACTGGCAAGGAACAACCCCCCTTTCAGAGAGAAGACCCCCCTGCTGAAAAATAGGTGGCTAGAGTGAGACAGAAGAGAAAGGATGAAGAAGAGGGAAACGAGAGACACCTATATGTTGTCAAAGGTAAAAAAAGTGCAGATATATTAGTATTAATGAACCATTAACAGGAGAACTAATAGTTCTATGTAAATATGACTGTTAGTTGTTGGACTACAGAGACCACTATATAAGCAGGTGTAGACTGCACACATTTATGTCTAGGTGAACTGCATCATCAATGACTAGTTTAATGAGGATTAGTTGAATAATGGCTAGTTAAATAAGTAAGCGTTGAATTGGGACTAGTTGAGTAAGGACTAATTCAATAAAGAAGTGTTGAATGAGGGCTAGTTGAGTATGGACATGTTGAAGGAGTTTTAGATGAGCAAGGATAAGTTAAATAAGGGTGAGATGAATGAGGGCTATTTGATAAGGAGTAGTTGAATGATGACGAGTTGAGTAGGCACTAATTGAATTAGCAGTAATTGATTAGGGACTAGGTTAATGAGCACTTGACGAGGTGGCTGAGTGGTTAAAGTGATGGATTGCTAATCCATTGTGCTCTGCACGCATGGGTTCACATCCCATCCTCGTCGTGCTTGCTTCTCCTTTGCTATGAGTTATTCCTTGGAGTTATTATGCAGTGTTGGTATCCCAACATGGCCGGATGCTGTCTCTCAACATGGCCGGATGCTGTCTTTGCTTCAAATAACCTAAGCTGCTCCATAGTATTACCTGTAAGCTTCATTTTGTTTATATAGTAAAGCATCAATACAATACGAGCTAGGTGCTTTCCAGGGACCAATCGCATGGTCACCAAACAACTGTCAAATAAACACTGGCAAGGAAAAACCCCCCTTTCCGAAAGAAGACCTACCTGCTGAAAAACAGGTGGCTAGAGTGAGACAGAAGAGAAAGGATGAAGAAGAGGGAGACGTGAGACACCGATATGTTGTCAAGGGTAAAACCAGTGCAGATATATTAGTATTACTGAACCATTAACAGGAGAACTAATAGTTCCATGTAAATATGACTGTTAGTTGTTGGACTACAGAGACCACTATATAAAATGGTGTAGACTGCACACATTGATGTCTAGTTGAACTACATCATCAATGACTAGTTTAATGAGGACTAGTTGAATAATGGCTAGTTTAATAAGTAAGCGTTGAATTGGGACTAGTTGAGTAAGGACTAGTTGAATAAAGAAGAGTTGAGTGAGGGCTAGTTGAGTATGGACATGTTGAATGAGTTTTAGATGAGCAAGGACGAGTTAAATAAGGGTGAGATGAATGAGGGCTATTTGATAAGGAGTAGTTGAATGATGACGAGTTGAGTAGGCACTAATTGAATTAGCAGTAATTGATTAGGGACTAGTTTAACGAGCACTTGACGAGGTGGCCGAGTGGTTAAGGCGATGGATTGCTAATCCATTGTGCTCTGCACGCATGGGTTCAAATCCCATCCTCGTCGTGCTTGCTGCTCCTGTGCTTTGAGGTGTTCCTTGAAGTCACTATGCGGTGGTGGTATCCCAACATGGCCGGATGCTGTCTCCCAACATGGCCGGATGCTGTCTTTGCTTCAAATAACCTAAGCTGCTCTGTAGTATTACCTGTAAGCTTCATTTTGTTTATATAGTAAAGCATCAATACAATACGAGCTAGGTGCTTTCCAGGGACCAATCGCATGGTCACCAAACAACTGTCAAATAAACACTGGCAAGGAACAACCCCCCCTTTCCGAAAGAAGACCTACCTGCTGAAAAACAGGTGGCTAGAGTGAGACAGAAGAGAAAGGATGAAGAAGAGGGAGACGTGAGACACCGATATGTTGTCAAGGGTAAAACAAGTGCAGATATATTAGTATTATTGAACCATTAACAGGAGAACTAATAGTTCCATGTAAATATGACTGTTAGTTGTTGGACTACAGAGACCACTATATAAAATGGTGTAGACTGCACACATTGATGTCTAGTTGAACTACATCATCAATGACTAGTTTAATGAGGACTAGTTGAATAATGGCTAGTTTAATAAGTAAGCATTGAATTGGGACTAGTTGAGTAAGGACTAATTGAATAAAGAAGAGTTGAATGAGGGCTAGTTGAGTATGGACTTGTTGAAAGAGTTTTAGATGAGCAAGGACGAGTTAAATAAGGGTGAGATGAATGAGGGCTATTTGATAAGGAGTAGTTGAATGATGACGAGTTGAGTAGGCACTAATTATATAGACTTTATTACAGGCTCATGGCCCACATGGTAGGAACAATACAACATATAAGAGAATAAAAAAATAAAAGAATAAAATACAAATGCATATATAAAGAGACAAATATAAAATACAGTTTACAGTTCAAGAGAGACACTCATTCCACCGTCCTCTAATGGTGGACGTGTACCTGACAGAGCTACGGCTGGGGTCCGTCATCAGCCTAAGTAGACCATTCAATGACGAGTCCAGTCGGCACATGAACTTATATGTCAGGTTCCTTAAGAGAGCCTTAAAGGTGGTGAGACCCAAGGAGCAGAGGAGCTCACTAGCTCTGGTGCTCCTAGGTTTATGTAACAGGATTCTTAGACAATCGTTGTAGGCTACTTGTAGTTTTTGTAGGCTCCCCCTTTTATAGTTCACCCACAATGGGGCTGTATATAGTGGGGTGCAGTATGTTCTAAACAGGTTTACTTTTACCTCAGTAGTACAATGATGAAATTTTCTAACCAACATATTTGCTTGTATATAAAGCATTCTCCTCTGTCTTGACATATCTTCATCATCCTCAAGGGTATCTGTAATGATGTGACCAAGATATTTTGTACTTTTAGCCACACATACTGTTTGCCCAGACAGGCGAAAGTTTGGGAATCTGAGCTCCCCATCTTCCCCATGCTCCTCTTAGCATTATACTTGATGTTAAAATCTAACCCATAGTTCGAACATATATTTAAAAGCTGTTGGAATCCACTGCTACAGGGGGAAATGATGCTAAGGTCATCTGCATACATGAAGTGATTAATTAAAGTATCACCCATCATACAGCCTGTCTTACATTCTCCCAGCTGCTTGGATAGACCATCCATATATAAGTTAAAGAGGGCGGGGCTTAAAATCCCCCCCTGACGGACGCCATTACCCACACGAAAGGGGGTGGATAATGTGCTCCCCCATCTAACTTGCATTTGCTGGTTTGCATACCAGTAGACTAGGATGCAAATTAGCCAGTTAGGTACACCCCTAAGTTTGAGCTTATTGAAAAGCTTATAATGGTGGATGAGATCAAAGGCTCGAGAAGCATCAATGAAACCCACAATCATACTGGAACCTTGACTTCTGTATGTCTCCACTGCCTCTTTCAGAGCGTAGATACATTGGTCGGTACTGTGTTTAGGCTTAAAGCCAAACTGATTATCTGTAGTGGTTATATATACACTTAAATGGTCAAGAAGAAGTCTTTCTAAGACTTTAGACAATATACTTGCGAGAGCTATTGGTCTGTAATTATCAATGCTTCCAACTTTACCTGCTTTGTCTTTTATTACCGGGACCAGCACAACAGACAGCAGGGAGTCTGGAAGGGTACCATGAGTCAGCAGCCCAGAGAAGCAGATAGACAGCAGTACTGCCAATCTGGGCCCAGCTAGCTTTAAATGCTCTGCTGTTAAAGTGTCCAAGCCACTGGATTTTCCATCAGCAAGTTTCCCTATGGCATTAAAAACCTCCTGGGTGTTGAAAAAGACATTGTTTTCTTCTTCAATTATGCCTACTTCATAAGGCTGTCCTTTGACACAATTGAAAAGTGTTGCATAATGCTGCCTCCAGAGGTCGGCGATGTCTACAGGATTTGTTACCCCCTCCACATTGCATGGGAGAGGTGCTTGGGCCCTATTAATAGATTTGACCCCTTTCCAGAAGTTAGTGTTGTCATTGTTAATAAGATTTTCAGCCATAGAGTGGGCACTTAGTGCCTGCTCTTGTTTGTTTATATATCTTATTGCATATTTATACTTAGCATTTGTTTTTTTCTTGTGTTCAAGGGCAGGTCCCTGTCTGGGCCTCCCTGCTGTTACCCAGGCCTTATGGGCTTTATTGGCTTCTTCATGGTGGCCAGCTACGAATTGATTCCACCCAGGCCTAGTGTGCTTGGCCTTCCTATTACGGGTGAATAAAGACCTGCTAGCGTCCTGTAGGGCTCGCACTATTTCATTATACAACACACACAAGTTTTCACCATGGGAGGAGTCAACACAATTTACATTTGTGCAACATATGGCATTCATAGGCATATTCACTTTACACAATAGTTCATTAGAGTAGAATGAGTATTTGAGGATATCATCTTCAGTTACTTTACTCCAATTTATTTTTGCCTCTCTGTTCTCATTATTCTTAGCAAGTGTGGGAACATTGTTCACATTTAAAACCATAATAATTGGGATGTGGTCAGATGTGGCTAATCCATAACAGATCTCCATACATTCAATTGAGGCATGAGCATCCACAGTTGAGACAACGTGATCTAGCCAAGAGGTGGTGTTCCATGCTTCACTAACGTAAGTAAAGCTCGAGTCTGGCAGGAGCTGCTTGCTAGATATTACTAGGTTGGCATCGTTAGCAAAAGTATTCATGTGATTAGCAAATAGAGATTTTTTGTCTGTCAAGTCAGCATTGTAGTCTCCCAAAACATAAATGCATGAGGAGTTATTCTCTTCAATAAATGATACAATAAATGCAAGTCTGCTCACAAACTCATCAACATGTTCATAAGATTCATATGGTGTATATACTGTATATTGAGAATAATAAAATTCTTTCCATCACAGTTGAACTCAAGACCTATTGCCCAGTCAACATTTAAGCGTATAACTTTAACCATTGAGTCATATTTTATATTCCATAGGATGGCGACCCCCCCAGCAATCCTACCTCTGAGTATTCTCGTGCTAAGGTCCGTGGTTGACTCTCCAGCACCATGGAATTCTGAATGCAAGGTGTTCAGGCCATCCAAGTCCTGCTTGGCCAGCCAAGTCTCTTGAATACACAAGAAATCGCAGTCTTCAAGCAGTGAATCAACCACCAGCCGCCTCGCTTTGTCGGCTGCAGTTTGCCCTACTCGTAGGCCCCGAATGTTGTAGGATACAATCTTCATTATGCACCAGTGTTATTCCCGTCAGGGCTGGTGGTCGCCACGTTGTCCCCCGGCAGGGCTTGCAGCTCTCCTACTTCTGGGAGCGATGACTCCCCTCCGCGCCGGGAAGGGATCCTCTCTGGTAGTCTCTCCACCACCGCCGCTCCTCTTGGTCGTCGAGGCTCCAAATATTGCCTGACCACTGATCCAGCAGGCCAGAACTGGGGGTCATACATATCTTTCCAATCATTCCATTCTGCAGTGATACAGAACGAGCTGAACCTGCTGTGAGGTGTTTCGATTTTTCTGCACTTCACTTCTCTGTTCATCTTAACTTGTAAAAAGTCACGGAGTGTGTCAGCATCTAAATCCAGCGTGAATTTCGTGGCGAATACTCTGACCACCTTTGTATTCACCGTGGACAGTTTGTCGTTGTTAATCACCGCCGTCCCAGTGATGCCAGCTTTTTTCCGTGGATGTTTGGCTGCGTGGTTCCCAGCTGAGCTCTCTAGGGCTGCCGTCCGAGTATATTTGGCTGCGCGGTGACGAGAACTCCCAGGGGCTGCTGTTCGTTTGAGTCCACGCTTCGCCACTGTGCTCCAGCTGCGGGTCTCCGTCGTGCCTGGGGCCGTTTCACTGCCATGAGCGGGGGACACGCCAGGGGGTCCAGAGTCAGACAACGCTGACCACCTCCTTCCTCCCTTCAGGGTTTTTCGGGCAGGGTGGAGCAATACCCGCTGCCCATCCGCCGTCACACCAGCTGTTGCCGAGCTGAGGCTCTGTTCCGACCCGCTGTTTGTGGCGTCTTCAGTCTCAGGTGTAAGAGTAGCATGCGCCACCTGGTTAGCAGCATTAGCCGGGTTAGCAGCTACGGAGGAGCTGACACCACCCCCCGCAGCAGCAGTAGCTGTGTTTTCCACCGCCACCAGTCGCTGGTTAATGGAGCCTGTGGCCTCCAGCAGCGCCTCACAAGCTGTTGCCTGCGACGTGAGCGAACTTTTTAGGAGTTCAATGTCGGCATTAATCTGCAACATTCTCCCAAGTAGGGCAGACACATCCACGTGTTTGAATGAGATGGGTGGAAGTTCATCAATGAAGTGGGACACAAATCGTGGTCCAGACTCAGTAATTGAATTAGCAGTAATTGATTAGGGACTAGGCTAATGAGCACTTGACGAGGTGGCCGAGTGGTTAAGGTGATGGATTGCTAATCCATTGTGCTCTGCACGCATGGGTTCAAATCCCATCCTCATCGTGCTTGCTTCTCCTTTGCTATGAGGTATTCCTTGGAGTTATTATGCAGTGTTGGTATCCCAACATGGCTGGATGCTGTCTTTGCTTCAAATAACCTAAGTTGCTCAGTACCATTACCTGTGAGCTTCATTTTGTTTATGTAGTAAAGCATCAATACAATACGAGCTAGGTGCTTTCCAGGGACCAATCGCATGGCCACCAAACAACTGTCAAATAAACACTGGCAAGGAACAACCCCCCTTTCAGAGAGAAGACCCACCTGCTGAAAAACAGGTGGTTCGATTGAGACAGAAGAGAAAGGATGAAGAAGAGGGAAACGTGAGACACTGATATGTTGTCAAAGGTAAAACAAGTGCAGATATATTAGTATTAATGAACCATTAACAGGAGAACTAATAGTTCCATGTAAATATGACTGTTAGTTGTTGGACTACAGAGACCACTATATAAAATGGTTTAGACAGCACACATTGATGTCTAGTTGAACTGCATCATCAATGACTAGTTTAATGAGGACTAGTTGAATAATGGCTAGTTAAAAAAGTAAGCGTTGAATTGGGACTAGTTGAGTAAGGACTAATTCAATAAAGAAGAGTTAAATGAGGGCTAGTTGAGTATGGACATGTTGAATGAGTTTTAGATGAGCAAGGATAAGTTAAATAAGGGTGAGATGAATGAGGGCTATTTGATAAGGAGTAGTTGAATGATGACGAGTTGAGTAGGCACTAATTGAATTAGCAGTAATTGATTAGGGACTAGGTTAACGAGCACTTGACGAGGTGGCCGAGTGGTTAAGGCGATGGATTGCTAATCAGTTGTGCTCTGCACGCATGGGTTCAAATCCCATCCTCGTTGTGCTTGTTTCTCCTGTGCTTTGAGGTGTTCCTTGGAGTTACTATGCAGTGGTGGTATCCCAACATGGCTGGATGCTGTCTCTCAACATGGCCGGATGCTGTCTTTACTTCAAATAACCTAAGCTGCCCCATAGTATTACCTGTAAGCTTCATTTCGTTTATATAGTAAAGCATCAATACAATACGAGCTAGGTGCTTTCCAGGGACCAATCGCATGGTCACCAAACAACTGTCAAATAAACACTGGCAAGGAAAAACCCCCCTTTCTGAAAGAAGACCTACCTGCTGAAAAACAGGTGGCTAGAGTGAGACAGAAGAGAAAGGATGAAGAAGAGGGAGACGTGAGACACCGACATGTTGTCAAGGGTAAAACAAGTGCAGATATATTAGTATTACTGAACCATTAACAGGAGAACTCATAGTTCTATGTAAATATGACTGTTAGTTGTTGGACTACAGAGACCACTATATAAAATGGTGTAGACTGCACACATTGATGTCTAGTTGAACTACATCATCAATGACTAGTTTAATGGGGACTAGTTGAATAATGGCTAGTTAACCCATGCATGCTCTGCACGCATGGGTTCAAATCCCATCCTTGTCGTGCTTGCTTCTCCTTTGCTATGAGGTATTCCTTGGAATTACTATGCAGTGGTTGTATCCCAACATGGCCGGATGCTGTCTTTGCTTCAAATAACCAAAGATGCTCAGTACCATTACCAGTAAGCTTCATTTTGTTTATGTAGTAAAGCATCAATACAATACGAGCTAGGTGCTTTCCAGGGACCAATCGCATGGCCACCAAACAACTGTCAAATAAACACTGGCAAGGAACAACCCCCCTTTCAGAGAGAAGACCCACCTGCTGAAAAACAGGTGGTTCGATTGAGACAAAAGAGAAAGGATGAAGAAGAGGGAAACGTGAGACACTGATATGTTGTCAAAGGTAAAACAAGTGCAGATATATTAGTATTAATGAACCATTAACAGGAGAACTAATAGTTCCATGTAAATATGACTGTTAGTTGTTGGACTACAGAGACCACTATATAAAATGGTGTAGACTGCACACATTGATGTCTAGTTGAACTACATCATCAATGACTAGTTTAATGAGGACTAGTTGAATAATGGCTAGTTAAAAAAGTAAGCGTTGAATTGGGACTAGTTGAGTAAGGACTAATTCAATAAAGAAGAGTTAAATGAGGGCTAGTTGAGTATGGACATGTTGAATGAGTTTTAGATGAGCAAGGATAAGTTAAATAAGGGTGAGATGAATGAGGGCTATTTGATAAGGAGTAGTTGAATGATGACGAGTTGAGTAGGCACTAATTGAATTAGCAGTAATTGATTAGGGACTAGGTTAACGAGCACTTGACGAGGTGGCCGAGTGGTTAAGGCGATGGATTGCTAATCAGTTGTGCTCTGCACGCATGGGTTCAAATCCCATCCTCGTTGTGCTTGTTTCTCCTGTGCTTTGAGGTGTTCCTTGGAGTTACTATGCAGTGGTGGTATCCCAACATGGCTGGATGCTGTCTCTCAACATGGCCGGATGCTGTCTTTACTTCAAATAACCTAAGCTGCCCCATAGTATTACCTGTAAGCTTCATTTCGTTTATATAGTAAAGCATCAATACAATACGAGCTAGGTGCTTTCCAGGGACCAATCGCATGGTCACCAAACAACTGTCAAATAAACACTGGCAAGGAAAAACCCCCCTTTCCGAAAGAAGACCTACCTGCTGAAAAACAGGTGGCTAGAGTGAGACAGAAGAGAAAGGATGAAGAAGAGGGAGACGTGAGACACCGATATGTTGTCAAGGGTAAAACAAGTGCAGATATATTAGTATTACTGAACCATTAACAGGAGAACTCATAGTTCTATGTAAATATGACTGTTAGTTGTTGGACTACAGAGACCACTATATAAAATGGTGTAGACTGCACACATTGATGTCTAGTTGAACTACATCATCAATGACTAGTTTAATGAGGACTAGTTGAATAATGGCTAGTTAACCCATGCGTGCTCTGCACGCATGGGTTCAAATCCCATCCTTGTCGTGCTTGCTTCTCCTTTGCTATGAGGTATTCCTTGGAATTACTATGCAGTGGTTGTATCCCAACATGGCCGGATGCTGTCTTTGCTTCAAATAACCAAAGATGCTCAGTACCATTACCAGTAAGCTTCATTTTGTTTATGTAGTAAAGCATCAATACAATACGAGCTAGGTGCTTTCCAGGGACCAATCGCATGGCCACCAAACAACTGTCAAATAAACACTGGCAAAGAACAACCCCCCTTTCAGACAGAAGACCCACCTATTGAAAAACAGGTGGCTAGAGTGAGACAGAAGAGAAAGGATGAAGAAGAGGGAAACGTGAGACACCGATATGTTGTCAAAGGTAAAACAAGTGCACATATATTAGTATTAATGAACCATTAACAGGAGAACTAATAGTTCTATGTAAATATGACTGTTAGTTGTTGGACTACAGAGACCACTATATAAAATGGTGTAGACTGCACACATTGATGTCTAGTTGAACTACATCATCAATGACTAGTTTAATGAGGACTTGTTGAATAATGGCTAGTTAAATAAGTAAGCGTTGAATTGGGACTAGTTGAGTAAGGACTAATTGAATAAAGAAGAGTTGAATGAGGGCTAGTGGAGTATGGACCTGTTTTATGAGTTTTAGATGAGCAAGGACAAGTTAAATAAGGGTGAGATGAATGAGGGCTATTTGATGAGGAGTAGTTGAACGATGACCATTTGAGTAGGCACTAATTGAATTAGCAGTAATTGATTAGGGACTAGGTTAACGAGCTGGCCGAGTGGCCGAGTGTTTAAGGCGATGGATTGTTAATCCATTGTGCTCTGCACGCATGGGTTCAAATCCCATCCTCGTCGTGCTTGCTTCTCCTGTGCTTTGAGGTGTTCCTTGAAGTTACTATGCGGTAGTGGTATCCCAACATGGACGGATGCTGTCTTTGCTTCAAATAACCTAAGCTGCTCCATAGTATTACCTGTAAGCTTAATTTTGTTTATATAGTAAAGCATCAATACAATACGAGCTAAGTGCCTTCCAGGGACCAATCGCATGGCCACCAAACAACTGTCAAATAAACACTGGCAAGGATGAAGGAGAGGGAAATGAGAGACACCGATATGTTGTCAAAGGTAAAACAAGTGCAGATATATTGAGACCAGTATATAAAATGATGTAGACAGCACACATTGATGTCTAGTTGAACTGCATCATCAATGATTGGTTTAATGAGGACTAGTTGAATAATGGCTAGTTAAATAAGTAAGCGTTGAATTGGGACTAGTTGAGCAAGGACTAGTTGAATAAAGAAGAGTTGAATGAGGGCTAGTTGAGTATGGACTTGTTGAATGAGTTTTAGATGAGCAAGGACGAGTTAAATAAGGGTGAGATGAATGAAGGCTATTTGATAAGGAGTAGTTGAATGATGACGAGTTGAGTAGGCACTAATTGAATTAGCAGTAATTGATTAGGGACTAGGTTAACAAGCACTTGACAAGGTGGCTGAGTGTTTAAGGCGATGGATTGCTAATCCATTGTGCTCTCCATGCATGGGTTCAAATCCCATCCTTGTCGTGCTTGCTTCTCCTGTGCTTTGAGGTGTTCCTTGGAGTTACTATGTGGTGGTGGTATCCGAACATGGCCAGATGCTGTCTTTGCTTTAAATAACCTAAGATGCTCCGTAGCATTACCTGTAAGCTTCATTTTGTTTATATAGTAAAGCATCAATACAATACGAGCTAGGTGCTTTCCAGGGACCAATCGCATGGCCACCAAACACTAGTTTAATGAGGACTAGTTGAATAATGGCTAGTTAAATAAGTAAGCGTTGAATTGGGACTAGTTGAGTAAGGACTAATTGAATAAAGAAGAGTTGAATGAGGGCTAGTTGAGTATGGACTTGTTGAATTAGTTTTAGATGAGCAAGGACGAGTTAAATAAGGATGAGATGAATGAGGGCTATTTGATAAGGAGTAGTTGAATGATGACGAGTTGAGTAGGCACTAATTGAATTAGCAGTAATTGATTAGGGACTGGGTTAACGAGCACTTGACGAGGTGGCCGACTGGTTGATTAGGGACTAGGTTAGCGAGCACTTGACGAGGTGGCCGAGTGGTTAAGGCGATGGATTGCTAATCCATTGTGCTCTGCACGCATGGGTTCAAATCCCATCCTCGTCGTGCTTGCTTCTCTTGTGCTTTGAGGTGTTCCTTGGAGTTACTATGTTGTGGTGGTATCCCAACATGGCCGGGTGCTGTATTTGCTTCAAATAACCTAAGATGCTCAGTATTATTAACTCTAAGCTTCATTTTGTTTATATAGTAAAGCTACAATATGAGCTAGGTGCTTTCCAGGGACCAATCGCATGGCCACCAAACAACTGTCAAATAAACACTGGCAAGGATGAAGGAGAGGGAAATGTGAGATATGTTGTCAAAGGTAAAACAAGTGCTGATATATTAGTATTAATGAACCATTAACAGGAGAACTAATAGTTCTATGTAAATATGACTGTTAGTTGTTGGACTACAGAGACCACTATATAAAATGTTGTAGACAGCACACATTGATGTCTAGTTGAACTGCATCATCGATGACTAGTTTAATGAGGACTAGTTGAATAATGGCTTATGGCTAGTTAAATAAGTAAGCGTTGAATTGGGACTAGTTGAGTAAGGACTAATTGAATAAAGAAGAGTTGAATGAGGGCTAGTTGAGTATGGACTTGTTGAATGAGTTTTAGATGAGCAAGGACGAGTTAAATAAGGGTGAGATGATATTTGATAAGGAGTAGTTGAAACATGACGAGTTGAGTAGGCACTAATTGAATTAGCAGTAATTGATTAGGGACTAGATTAATGAGCACTTGACGAGGTGGCCGAGTGGTTAAGGCGATGGATTGCTAATCCATTGTGCTCTGCACGCATGGGTTCAAATCCCATCCTCGTCGTGCTTGCTTCTCCTGTGCTTTGAGGTGTTCCTTGGAGTTACTATGTGGTGGTGGGATCCCAACATGGCTGGATGCTGTCTTTGCTTCAAATAACCTAAGAGGCTCAGTAGCATTACCTGTATGCTTCATTTTGTTTATATAGTAAAGCCTCAATACAATACGAGCTAGGTGCTTTCCAAGGACCAATCGCATGGCCACCAAACAACTGTCAAATAAACACTGGCAAGGAACAACCCCCCTTTCAGAGAGAAGACCCACCTGCTGAAAAATAGGTGGCTAGAGTGAGACAGAAGAGAAAGGATGAAGAAGAGGGAAACGAGAGACACCTATATGTTGTCAAAGGTAAAAAAAGTGCAGATATATTAGTATTAATGAACCATTAACAGGAGAACTAATAGTTCTATGTAAATATGACTGTTAGTTGTTGGACTACAGAGACCACTATATAAGCAGGTGTAGACTGCACACATTTATGTCTAGGTGAACTGCATCATCAATGACTAGTTTAATGAGGACTAGTTGAATAATGGCTAGTTTAATAAGTAAGCGTTGAATTGGGACTAGTTGAGTAAGGACTAGTTGAATAAAGAAGAGTTGAGTGAGGGCTAGTTGAGTATGGACATGTTGAATGAGTTTTAGATGAGCAAGGACGAGTTAAATAAGGGTGAGATGAATGAGGGCTATTTGATAAGGAGTAGTTGAATGATGACGAGTTGAGTAGGCACTAATTGAATTAGCAGTAATTGATTAGGGACTAGATTAATGAGCACTTGACGAGGTGGCCGAGTGGTTAAGGCGATGGATTGCTAATCCATTGTGCTCTGCACGCATGGGTTCAAATCCCATCCTCGTCGTGCTTGCTTCTCCTTTGCTTTGAGGTATTCCTTGGAGTTACTATGCGGTGGTGGTATCCCAACATGGCCGGATGCTGTCTTTGCTTCAAATAACCTAAGATAATCAGTAGTATTACCTGTAAGCTTAATTTTGTTTTTATAGTAAAGCATCAATACAATACGAGGTAGGTGCTTTCCAGGGACCAATCGCATGGCCACCAAACAACCGTCAAATAAACACTGGCAAGGAACAACCCCCCTTTCGGAAAGAAGACCCACCTGCTGAAAAACAGGTGGCTAGAGTGAGACAGAAGATTTCTCTTCTGTCTCACTCTAGCCACCTGTTTTTCAGCAGGTGGGTCTTCAGGTGGGATGAAGAAGAGGGAAACTTGAGACACTGATATGTTGTCAAAGGTAAAACAAGTGCAGATATATTAGTATTACTGAACCATTAACAGGAGAACTAATAGTTCTATGTAAATATGACTGTTAGTTGTTGGACTACAGAGACCACTGTATAAAATGGTGTAGACAGCACACATTGATGTCTAGTTGAACTGCATCATCAATGACTAGTTTAATGAGGACTAGTTGAATAATGGCTAGTTAAATAAGTAAGCGTTGAATTGGGACTAGTTGAGTAAGGACTAATTGAATAAAGAAGAGTTGAATGAGGGCTAGTTGAGTATGGACTTGTTGAATTAGTTTTAGATGAGCAAGGACGAGTTAAATAAGGATGAGATGAATGAGGGCTATTTGATAAGGAGTAGTTGAATGATGACGAGTTGAGTAGGCACTAATTGAATTAGCAGTAATTGATTAGGGACTGGGTTAACGAGCACTTGACGAGGTGGCCGAGTGGTTGATTAGGGACTAGGTTAGCGAGCACTTGACGAGGTGGCCGAGTGGTTAAGGCGATGGATTGCTAATCCATTGTGCTCTGCACGCATGGGTTCAAATCCCATCCTCGTCGTGCTTGCTTCTCTTGTGCTTTGAGGTGTTCCTTGGAGTTACTATGTTGTGGTGGTATCCCAACATGGCCGGGTGCTGTATTTGCTTCAAATAACCTAAGATGCTCAGTATTATTAACTCTAAGCTTCATTTTGTTTATATAGTAAAGCTACAATATGAGCTAGGTGCTTTCCAGGGACCAATCGCATGGCCACCAAACAACTGTCAAATAAACACTGGCAAGGATGAAGGAGAGGGAAATGTGAGATATGTTGTCAAAGGTAAAACAAGTGCTGATATATTAGTATTAATGAACCATTAACAGGAGAACTAATAGTTCTATGTAAATATGACTGTTAGTTGTTGGACTACATAGACCACTATATAAAATGTTGTAGACAGCACACATTGATGTCTAGTTGAACTGCATCATCGATGACTAGTTTAATGAGGACTAGTTGAATAATGGCTTATGGCTAGTTAAATAAGTAAGCGTTGAATTGGGACTAGTTGAGTAAGGACTAATTGAATAAAGAAGAGTTGAATGAGGGCTAGTTGAGTATGGACTTGTTGAATGAGTTTTAGATGAGCAAGGACGAGTTAAATAAGGGTGAGATGATATTTGATAAGGAGTAGTTGAAACATGACGAGTTGAGTAGGCACTAATTGAATTAGCAGTAATTGATTAGGGACTAGATTAATGAGCACTTGACGAGGTGGCCGAGTGGTTAAGGCGATGGATTGCTAATCCATTGTGCTCTGCACGCATGGGTTCAAATCCCATCCTCGTCGTGCTTGCTTCTCCTGTGCTTTGAGGTGTTCCTTGGAGTTACTATGTGGTGGTGGGATCCCAACATGGCTGGATGCTGTCTTTGCTTCAGATAACCTAAGAGGCTCAGTAGCATTACCTGTATGCTTCATTTTGTTTATATAGTAAAGCCTCAATACAATACGAGCTAGGTGCTTTCCAAGGACCAATCGCATGGCCACCAAACAACTGTCAAATAAACACTGGCAAGGAACAACCCCCCTTTCAGAGAGAAGACCCACCTGCTGAAAAATAGGTGGCTAGAGTGAGACAGAAGAGAAAGGATGAAGAAGAGGGAAACGAGAGACACCTATATGTTGTCAAAGGTAAAAAAAGTGCAGATATATTAGTATTAATGAACCATTAACAGGAGAACTAATAGTTCTATGTAAATATGACTGTTAGTTGTTGGACTACAGAGACCACTATATAAGCAGGTGTAGACTGCACACATTTATGTCTAGGTGAACTGCATCATCAATGACTAGTTTAATGAGGACTAGTTGAATAATGGCTAGTTTAATAAGTAAGCGTTGAATTGGGACTAGTTGAGTAAGGACTAGTTGAATAAAGAAGAGTTGAGTGAGGGCTAGTTGAGTATGGACATGTTGAATGAGTTTTAGATGAGCAAGGACGAGTTAAATAAGGGTGAGATGAATGAGGGCTATTTGATAAGGAGTAGTTGAATGATGACGAGTTGAGTAGGCACTAATTGAATTAGCAGTAATTGATTAGGGACTAGTTTAACGAGCACTTGACGAGGTGGCCGAGTGGTTAAGGCGATGGATTGCTAATCCATTGTGCTCTGCACGCATGGGTTCAAATCCCATCCTCGTCGTGCTTGCTGCTCCTGTGCTTTGAGGTGTTCCTTGAAGTCACTATGCGGTGGTGGTATCCCAACATGGCCGGATGCTGTCTCCCAACATGGCCGGATGCTGTCTTTGCTTCAAATAACCTAAGCTGCTCTGTAGTATTACCTGTAAGCTTCATTTTGTTTATATAGTAAAGCATCAATACAATACGAGCTAGGTGCTTTCCAGGGACCAATCGCATGGTCACCAAACAACTGTCAAATAAACACTGGCAAGGAACAACCCCCCCTTTCCGAAAGAAGACCTACCTGCTGAAAAACAGGTGGCTAGAGTGAGACAGAAGAGAAAGGATGAAGAAGAGGGAGACGTGAGACACCGATATGTTGTCAAGGGTAAAACAAGTGCAGATATATTAGTATTATTGAACCATTAACAGGAGAACTAATAGTTCCATGTAAATATGACTGTTAGTTGTTGGACTACAGAGACCACTATATAAAATGGTGTAGACTGCACACATTGATGTCTAGTTGAACTACATCATCAATGACTAGTTTAATGAGGACTAGTTGAATAATGGCTAGTTTAATAAGTAAGCGTTGAATTGGGACTAGTTGAGTAAGGACTAATTGAATAAAGAAGAGTTGAATGAGGGCTAGTTGAGTATGGACTTGTTGAAAGAGTTTTAGATGAGCAAGGACGAGTTAAATAAGGGTGAGATGAATGAGGGCTATTTGATAAGGAGTAGTTGAATGATGACGAGTTGAGTAGGCACTAATTATATAGACTTTATTACAGGCTCATGGCCCACATGGTAGGAACAATACAACATATAAGAGAATAAAAAAATAAAAGAATAAAATACAAATGCATATATAAAGAGACAAATATAAAATACAGTTTACAGTTCAAGAGAGACACTCATTCCACCGTCCTCTAATGGTGGACGTGTACCTGACAGAGCTACGGCTGGGGTCCGTCATCAGCCTAATTAGACCATTCAATGACGAGTCCAGTCGGCACATGAACTTATATGTCAGGTTCCTTAAGAGAGCCTTAAAGGTGGTGAGACCCAAGGAGCAGAGGAGCTCACTAGCTCTGGTGCTCCTAGGTTTATGTAACAGGATTCTTAGACAATCGTTGTAGGCTACTTGTAGTTTTTGTAGGCTCCCCCTTTTATAGTTCACCCACAATGGGGCTGTATATAGTGGGGTGCAGTATGTTCTAAACAGGTTTACTTTTACCTCAGTAGTACAATGATGAAATTTTCTAACCAACATATTTGCTTGTATATAAAGCATTCTCCTCTGTCTTGACATATCTTCATCATCCTCAAGGGTATCTGTAATGATGTGACCAAGATATTTTGTACTTTTAGCCACACATACTGTTTGCCCAGACAGGCGAAAGTTTGGGAATCTGAGCTCCCCATCTTCCCCATGCTCCTCTTAGCATTATACTTGATGTTAAAATCTAACCCATAGTTCGAACATATATTTAAAAGCTGTTGGAATCCACTGCTACAGGGGGAAATGATGCTAAGGTCATCTGCATACATGAAGTGATTAATTAAAGTATCACCCATCATACAGCCTGTCTTACATTCTCCCAGCTGCTTGGATAGACCATCCATATATAAGTTAAAGAGGGCGGGGCTTAAAATCCCCCCCTGACGGACGCCATTACCCACACGAAAGGGGGTGGATAATGTGCTCCCCCATCTAACTTGCATTTGCTGGTTTGCATACCAGTAGACTAGGATGCAAATTAGCCAGTTAGGTACACCCCTAAGTTTGAGCTTATTGAAAAGCTTATAATGGTGGATGAGATCAAAGGCTCGAGAAGCATCAATGAAACCCACAATCATACTGGAACCTTGACTTCTGTATGTCTCCACTGCCTCTTTCAGAGCGTAGATACATTGGTCGGTACTGTGTTTAGGCTTAAAGCCAAACTGATTATCTGTAGTGGTTATATATACACTTAAATGGTCAAGAAGAAGTCTTTCTAAGACTTTAGACAATATACTTGCGAGAGCTATTGGTCTGTAATTATCAATGCTTCCAACTTTACCTGCTTTGTCTTTTATTACCGGGACCAGCACAACAGACAGCAGGGAGTCTGGAAGGGTACCATGAGTCAGCAGCCCAGAGAAGCAGATAGACAGCAGTACTGCCAATCTGGGCCCAGCTAGCTTTAAATGCTCTGCTGTTAAAGTGTCCAAGCCACTGGATTTTCCATCAGCAAGTTTCCCTATGGCATTAAAAACCTCCTGGGTGTTGAAAAAGACATTGTTTTCTTCTTCAATTACTACTTCATAAGGCTGTCCTTTGACACAATTGAAAAGTGTTGCATAATGCTGCCTCCAGAGGTCGGCGATGTCTACAGGATTTGTTACCCCCTCCACATTGCATGGGAGAAGTGCTTGGGCCCTATTAATAGATTTGACCCCTTTCCAGAAGTTAGTGTTGTCATTGTTAATAAGATTTTCAGCCATAGAGTGGGCACTTAGTGCCTGCTCTTGTTTGTTTATATATCTTATTGCATATTTATACTTAGCATTTGTTTTTTTCTTGTGTTCAAGGGCAGGTCCCTGTCTGGGCCTCCCTGCTGTTACCCAGGCCTTATGGGCTTTATTGGCTTCTTCATGGTGGCCAGCTACGAATTGATTCCACCCAGGCCTAGTGTGCTTGGCCTTCCTATTACGGGTGAATAAAGACCTGCTAGCGTCCTGTAGGGCTCGCACTATTTCATTATACAACACACACAAGTTTTCACCATGGGAGGAGTCAACACAATTTACATTTGTGCAACATATGGCATTCATAGGCATATTCACTTTACACAATAGTTCATTAGAGTAGAATGAGTATTTGAGGATATCATCTTCAGTTACTTTACTCCAATTTATTTTTGCCTCTCTGTTCTCATTATTCTTAGCAAGTGTGGGAACATTGTTCACATTTAAAACCATAATAATTGGGATGTGGTCAGATGTGGCTAATCCATAACAGATCTCCATACATTCAATTGAGGCATGAGCATCCACAGTTGAGACAACGTGATCTAGCCAAGAGGTGGTGTTCCATGCTTCACTAACGTAAGTAAAGCTCGAGTCTGGCAGGAGCTGCTTGCTAGATATTACTAGGTTGGCATCGTTAGCAAAAGTATTCATGTGATTAGCAAATAGAGATTTTTTGTCTGTCAAGTCAGCATTGTAGTCTCCCAAAACATAAATGCATGAGGAGTTATTCTCTTCAATAAATGATACAATAAATGCAAGTCTGCTCACAAACTCATCAACATGTTCATAAGATTCATATGGTGTATATATATTGAGAATAATAAAATTCTTTCCATCACAGTTGAACTCAAGACCTATTGCCCAGTCAACATTTAAGCGTATAACTTTAACCATTGAGTCATATTTTATATTCCATAGGATGGCGACCCCCCCAGCAATCCTACCTCTGAGTATTCTCGTGCTAAGGTCCGTGGTTGACTCTCCAGCACCATGGAATTCTGAATGCAAGGTGTTCAGGCCATCCAAGTCCTGCTTGGCCAGCCAAGTCTCTTGAATACACAAGAAATCGCAGTCTTCAAGCAGTGAATCAACCACCAGCCGCCTCGCTTTGTCGGCTGCAGTTTGCCCTACTCGTAGGCCCCGAATGTTGTAGGATACAATCTTCATTATGCACCAGTGTTATTCCCGTCAGGGCTGGTGGTCGCCACGTTGTCCCCCGGCAGGGCTTGCAGCTCTCCTACTTCTGGGAGCGATGACTCTCCTCCGCGCCGGGAAGGGATCCTCTCTGGTAGTCTCTCCACCACCGCCGCTCCTCTTGGTCGTCGAGGCTCGAAATATTGCCTGACCACTGATCCAGCAGGCCAGAACTGGGGGTCATACATATCTTTCCAATCATTCCATTCTGCAGTGATACAGAACGAGCTGAACCTGCTGTGAGGTGTTTCGATTTTTCTGCACTTCACTTCTCTGTTCATCTTAACTTGTAAAAAGTCACGGAGTGTGTCAGCATCTAAATCCAGCGTGAATTTCGTGGCGAATACTCTGACCACCTTTGTATTCACCGTGGACAGTTTGTCGTTGTTAATCACCGCCGTCCCAGTGATGCCGGCTTTTTTCCGTGGATGTTTGGCTGCGTGGTTCCCAGCTGAGCTCTCTAGGGCTGCCGTCCGAGTATATTTGGCTGCGCGGTGACCAGAACTCCCAGGGGCTGCTGTTCGTTTGAGTCCACGCTTCGCCACTGTGCTCCAGCTGCGGGTCTCCGTCGTGCCTGGGGCCGTTTCACTGCCATGAGCGGGGGACACGCCAGGGGGTCCAGAGTCAGACAACGCTGACCACCTCCTTCCTCCCTTCAGGGTTTTTCGGGCAGGGTGGAGCAATACCCGCTGCCCATCCGCCGTCACACCAGCTGTTGCCGAGCTGAGGCTCTGTTCCGACCCGCTGTTTGTGGCGTCTTCAGTCTCAGGTGTAAGAGTAGCATGCGCCACCTGGTTAGCAGCATTAGCCGGGTTAGCAGCCACGGAGGAGCTGACACCACCCCCCGCAGCAGCAGTAGCTGTGTTTTCCACCGCCACCAGTCGCTGGTTAATGGAGCCTGTGGCCTCCAGCAGCGCCTCACAAGCTGTTGCCTGCGACGTGAGCGAACTTTTTAGGAGTTCAATGTCGGCATTAATCTGCAACATTCTCCCAAGTAGGGCAGACACATCCACGTGTTTGAATGAGATGGGTGGAAGTTCATCAATGAAGTGGGACACAAATCGTGGTCCAGACTCAGTAATTGAATTAGCAGTAATTGATTAGGGACTAGGCTAATGAGCACTTGACGAGGTGGCCGAGTGGTTAAGGTGATGGATTGCTAATCCATTGTGCTCTGCACGCATGGGTTCAAATCCCATCCTCATCGTGCTTGCTTCTCCTTTGCTATGAGGTATTCCTTGGAGTTATTATGCAGTGTTGGTATCCCAACATGGCTGGATGCTGTCTTTGCTTCAAATAACCTAAGTTGCTCAGTACCATTACCTGTGAGCTTCATTTTGTTTATGTAGTAAAGCATCAATACAATACGAGCTAGGTGCTTTCCAGGGACCAATCGCATGGCCACCAAACAACTGTCAAATAAACACTGGCAAGGAACAACCCCCCTTTCAGAGAGAAGACCCACCTGCTGAAAAACAGGTGGTTAGAGTGAGACAGAAGAGAAAGGATGAAGAAGAGGGAAACGTGAGACACTGATATGTTGTTGATGAAGCATTTTGACCATTTGGCCCCCCTGCAGGGACACAACGACGCCTTGCAGATTGCTCAAGCCCCCCTCAGCTCATTGACATGCAATTCCAGTTGCTAAGGACCCCTGCCCCTGCAGACCCCCTGCGGGGACACGACGCCGCCCTGCGGACGGCTCCTGAACTCCCCCTCAGCTCATTGACATGCAATTCCAGTTGCTAAGGACCCCTGCCGGTACGACACCTTGCCGGCAACGCATTGTCTCCCTGCTGGGACAGGCACCAGCTTCCAGCCCCCCGCAAGGCCACGCCTCTGACTTGTTTAATTCTGTTGTTTGTTCTTGTATATAAAAAAGCTTGTTACGAACCATTTCGATGTCAGCCACCGAACCAGACACTGTCTGTATCTGTCTGCTGAACGCCGGCTAGAATAAAATCTCTCAATACCACAGCGGACTCTTGAACTGGACTTTGTAATATTCCTCAACATTTGGTGCAGGTGACCCGGATTGACAATAAACCTTCGACGGAAACTCCTTTTCCAGACCAACGACACAACCAGCGACTCTATCTAAATTTTCAAAGGTAAGGGATCCATTTAAATCCCAAATTATTGTTTCTGGGCTGTTGTCGAAAGTCTGTGAACTGGAGTGCCAGAGAAAGTTGACGTTATCCTTAAATTTAGGTAAGTCCGCTGTGTGGTTGTGAAGGTTATATTTTTTATTATTATTTTGTGTTATTGGGAAGGTTATTGTAGAGATGTTTTAGGAATGCTGACAATTTCATAACACTTGAATTTGATTGTGTTGTGAGAATGTTCTGCTTCTCCTGCCTTAAGAATCTGACTCGCTCTTCTAAAAAAAGGTTTAATATCTCGGGTAACATTAAAGAGAGAAATGGCCAAGAGCGCCATGGTTGGTCTGGTACCAATAAAAAGATAGTCCAGGGGGACTATTCTTATGCATATGCAGGACGTGGGGTCCGTAAGTGTTGGAACACTGATATATTTGTGAGAAATAGACGTGGGGATGACACGCTCTCCCAAAATGGAGTATATTTCATTTCTGCAAGAATCGACTCGCTCTTCTTTGCATCAACAGGAATGATTTATATGCTCAGGTAGACTGATAGTTGGAAAGTTTTTGGGAAGTTTTTCAGTTCTTTAAATACATGTATGGTAATCACGGTACCGATAGTTTTATTTGTTAGTTTTGTTTGTTACTTAGTTAGTATTAAATATTGTTAAAATAACTAAAAAGCACTTCAAACTCCCTCAGATTTGTGGAGGGATGAAGGTAGACGCCGTAATGCAGAATCTCAAATAGCTTCGCTTACTGATCAAAATAAAAAGCTGATGGCTAGAAGGATTTAAAAACACAACGCAGACGAAAAAGAAATTAGAGAACCAGTTAAATGATAAAATCAAAACCTTTATCCGGTGAAACTGATTAAAGAATCAAATGACGATGACACTTCTGATGACGACTGGATTTTACAAAAATCCAAGATCTGTTGCCTACAAAATTTGGAGCCAAATAATGGTAAGAGATTTTAAATTAATAAACAAAATGGCTAGAGGAAACAGCGGTTAAACTAACTTTGCCACATGATTTGAAAAGTAAAGTACTTGATGCGCAAAGTACTTGATGCTTGTAGAATTCCCTTTTAATCCCACAGCTGTTGCCAAAATCACACCAGAGCAAGCTCAGACCTTTTTTCACAGTATTTATTGCCTTAACAGTTCAAAGGGAAAATTGATAATCCCAGGGAACTTTATGCTAAAACAATTTTGACAGCAAAAGAGAATTGTGGTCTGTCACGAGATCAGATTGATGGATTCCCTCCAGGGTACATGCAAAATATATATTTGCTAATTGCCCTCCACAAAGGGTAGGCCTGGATAACGCAAAAAAAAGAATCTGAAATGTATGAAAATACTAATGTCTTTTTCAAAAGTGTTTCCTACACAGGTTGAGCGCTGAGAGGAGGCGCAGAGGAAACAGCCAATGATCGGCTCCCATTGGGGTGAGCCAAATCAGAACATCCCAATTTACATAATCTTATCCTGCCTATGGTAAAATTCATCATGTAAGTGCATGGAAATCTGTCTGTGGCCTACTATAACGTCTCTGAATGCATGTATAACTAATCTCTAACTAGAGGTGTCAAGTAACGAAGTACAAATACCTCATTACCTTACTTAAGTAGAACTTTTGGTTGTGTATGCTTCACTGGAGTAATTATTTTTCAGACGGTTTTTACTTTTACTCCTTACATTTTCACGCAATTATCTTTACTTTTTACTCCTTACGTTTTAAAAAAAACAGCCTTACTCTATTTCATTTCGGCCTTTAAAAAACTATCCAGTTAAATTGTGCCATCCGGATAGAGTGAATTTGGTTGTGGTTGGATGCTCTGAAACACATGTTAATGCTCAATAGTACACATATATGGTTCTTTAATATATTTGCATTATACTAAGATGCATTCATTTTCAATGGCTTGTAGCCTTAATGGTTTTTCCCCGCTTATATTACTTTTACTTTTATACTTTAAGTACTTTTGAAACCAGTACTTTATACTTTTACTAGAAAAAATGTATATATAATAAATTTTGAGTTGATACTTCAACTTCTACAGGAGTATTTTTGAACTCTAATATCTATACTTCTACCTGAGTAATGAATGAGAATACTTTTGACACCTCTGTCTTTAACACTCGTCCTGACCTTTCCTGTTTTCCTCACTGACGGCTCTGCTTATAAAGATGGAATACCATACGCAGGTTATACAATTTGTGATAATTCTTAATTGTTGAAAGCGCCCCCCTCTCCAGCTCCACCCAAGTAGATGAAACTATATACTGATCAAAAGGTAAAACTGTTACAATCTATACAGATTCCAGATATGCTTTTGGTTGTGTATATTGTATTTTATAGATTTTATATATTGTGGGCGAACCGAGCATTTATCTCATCCTCGGAGATAAATGTGGTTAATTGATTGGTGAACTGTTACAAGCCTGTCAACTACCTTCATCTATTGCTTTGTTAAATGTGAAGCCCACACCCAGTCCAACCCTGTTTTCACTAGGCAATGCTTCAGCTGACCATGCAGCAAAAGAAACTGCCAAATTTGGCTTACCTGTCTATGTAAAACTTTGCCCTTCTATACCCACTAACGACCTGGTTTCTCCTAATGATGTAGCTCTCCTACAAGAAGACTACTGAGGTGAAGGAAAAACGGATTGTAGCATTCCCATGGTTGTAAAAATGTAAATAATTTGTGGGTCAGCAACGACGGCCGCGTTGTTGCACCCACATCCTTGTACACGTGAATAGTTGATCACAGTTGGCAATCACAGATGAGAAAAAGGGGGAATGTGTCAGATAGTGTTGAAAGACTGATAAGCTCCAAGATTTGCATCCTATAAAAATATTGCAAACATTATCAACACTTCCCCCCACCGTGATTTTTTTTGAAGCTCTGCAAATAGACATTATGTGAGGGATATGAAATTATTCTTGTATGAAAATGTTCATGTATGAAAATGTTTTTGTATGTGCAGAGAATTTTAAACTGGACTTAAATGGACAATGTTGACACCTGTTAACACCCATTAGGAAGCACAAAACTCACGCCTCATGAAAGGATCATGGGTAGACCTATGACCATACAAAGCAATTCAGTTCTGTATATATGAAGAAGATGGACTTCCATGCCATGGATGAATCCATGATATCATTCTGTTGTACTCTAAACTTCTGCTGTTCAGTCAATCCACAGAAAAGTAAAAGCTGTCCAGTCTCTTCTTAGTGGCAAACCATGCCACAACCCGGAGACTGGGTTTGTGTCGGAGAGGGCCTCGGTGGTCCAGGGCTCAGCACGTCCTGCACCACCGACACTCAAGGGTGGGGGGCGCTGGCCTGGTTCCACGCGTCCCACTGCGGGAGCACAGCTCCTCGACCTTGCACCGGAGACCGGCCGATTCCTTCTTCTTTCTGTGGTACCCCGTCGGAGCCATTGAGGGGAGCAACGCGGGCAGGAAAGCCCAGCTCCAACACCCAGGACCTCCACGACTGGTGGAGGAGCTGAGGAGCGGAGGAGCAGAGGAGCAGCACAGGCCCCGCAGACCCCCACAAGCGAGACAATTATGGTGTAGCATCGAGATGTGACTCCACATACTCTCCTTCTGAAGAACCGCTTGTTAAGCCTAAAACAAGCCAAAAAACCACTGCCCGATTCCATTGAGGATTCGGCAAGGACCGCAACAGGGGGCATGCCGATGCTCTCACGGGAGATGGCTGCTCTAGGGATGATGGCCTTGCGGAATCGTGCTGCATTGGACTACTTACTAGCTTCTCAAGGGGAACTTGTGCTGTCATTAAAACTGAATGTTGTACATTTATACCCGCAATGCCACAGTCCAAGAAATAACGCATCACTTGAAAGATATTGCCAAAATGTTACATACACCTGTCATAAGTAGTTTGTTTCATTGGTTTAAAGAACAGTTAGGACACGTTGGTTACTTGATATTTGAATTTGCTTTGTTGGCTTGTTGTTATTTGGTTTCCGACCACATGTCTAAGGTTTACTTGCAAACACATGTATCACTCAAACTATTACTAAAATGATGTACTCCACTGTAAAAAAAAAAAAAAAAAAAAAATTGTGAATTGATGAAGCATTTTGACCATTTGGCCCCCCTGCAGGGACACAACGACGCCTTGCAGATTGCTCAAGCCCCCCTCAGCTCATTGACATGCAATTCCAGTTGCTAAGGACCCCTGCCCCTGCAGACCCCCTGCGGGGACACGACGCCGCCCTGCGGACGGCTCCTGAACTCCCCCTCAGCTCATTGACATGCAATTCCAGTTGCTAAGGACCCCTGCCGGTACGACACCTTGCCGGCAAAGCATTGTCTCCCTGCTGGGACAGGCACCAGCTTCCAGCCCCCCGCAAGGCCACGCCTCTGACTTGTTTAATTCTGTTGTTTGTTCTTGTATATAAAAAAGCTTGTTACGAACCATTTCGATGTCAGCCACCGAACCAGACACTGTCTGTATCTGTCTGCTGAACGCCGGCTAGAATAAAATCTCTCAATACCACAGCGGACTCTTGAACTGGACTTTGTAATATTCCTCAACATTGTCAAAGGTAAAACAAGTGCAGATATATTAGTATTAATGAACCATTAACAGGAGAACTAATAGTTCCATGTAAATATGACTGTTAGTTGTTGGACTACAGAGACCACTATATAAAATGGTGTAGACTGCACACATTGATGTCTAGTTGAACTACATCATCAATGACTAGTTTAATGAGGACTAGTTGAATAATGGCTAGTTAAATAAGTAAGCGTTGAATTGGGACTAGTTGAATAAGGACTAATTGAATAAAGAAGAGTTGAATGAGGGCTAGTTGAGTATGGACTTGTTGAATGAGTTTTAGATGAGCAGGGATGAGTTAAATAAGGGTGAGATGAATGAGGGCTATTTGATAAGGAGTAGTTGAATGATGACGAGTTGAGTAGGCACTAATTGAATTAGCAGTAATTGATTAGGGACTAGGTTAACGAGCACTTGACGAGGTGGCCGAGTGGTTAAGGCGATGGATTGCTAATCCATTGTGCTCTGCACGCATGGGTTCAAATCCCATCCTGGTCATGCTTGTTTTGAGGTGTTCCTTGGAGTTACTATGTGGTGGTGGTATCCCAACATGGCCGGATGCTGTCTTTGCTTCAAATAACCTAAGATGCTCAGTAGCATTACCTGTAACCTTCATTTTGTTTATATAGTAACGCATCAATACAATACGAGCTAGGGGCTTCCGAGGGACCATTCGCATGGCCACCAAAAAACTGTCAAATAAACACTGGCAAGGATGAAGGAGAGGGAAATGTGAGACACCGATATGTTGTCAAAGGTAAAACACGTGCAGATATATTAGTATTAATGAACCATTAACAGGAGAACTAATAGTTCTATGTAAATATGACTGTTAGTTGTTGGACTACAGAGACCACTATATAAAATGGTGTAGACTGCACACATTGATGTCTAGGTGAACTGCATCATCGATCACTAGTTTAATGAGGACTAGTTGAATAATGGCTAGTTAAATAAGTAAGCGTTGAATTGGGACTAGTTGAGTAAGGACTAATTGAATAAAGAAGAGTTGAATGAGGGCTAGTTGAGTATGGACCTGTTGAATGAGTTTTAGATGAGCAAGGACGAGTTAAATAAGGGTGAGATGAATGAGGGCTATTTGATAAGGAGTAGTTGAATGATGACGAGTTGAGTAGGCACTAATTGAATTAGTAGTAATTGATTAGGGACTAGGTTAACGCGCACTTGACGAGGTGGCCGAGTGGTTAAGGCGATGGATTGCTAATCCATTGTGCTCTGCACGCATGGGTTCAAATCCCATCCTCGTCGTGCTTGCTTCTCCTGTGCTTTGAGGTGTTCCTTGAAGTTACTATGCGGTAGTGGTATCCCAACATGGCCAGATGCTGTCTTTGCTTCAAATAACCCAAGATGTGCAGTAGCATTACCTGTAAGCTTAATTTTGTTCATATAGTAAAGCATCAATACAATACGAGCTAGGTGCTTTCCAGGGACCAATCGCATGGCCACCAAACAACTGTCAAATAAACACTGTCAAGGAACAACCCCCCTTTCAGAGAGAAGACCCACCTGCTGAAAAACAGGTGGATAGAGTGAGACAGAAGAGAAAGGATGAAGAAGAGGGAAACATGAGACACCGATATATTGTCAAAGGTAAAACAAGTGCAGATATATTAGTATTAATGAACCATTAACAGGAGAACTAATAGTTCTATGTAAATATGACTGTTAGTTGTTGGACTACAGAGACCACTATATAAGCAGGTGTAGACTGCACACATTTATGTCTAGTTGAACTGCATCATCAATGACTAGTTTAATGAGGACTAGTTGAATAATGGCTAGTTAAATAAGTAAGCGTTGAATTGGGACTAGTTGAATAAGGACTAATTGAATAAAGAAGAGTTGAATGAGGGCTAGTTGAGTATGGACTTGTTGAATGAGTTTTAGATGAGCAGGGATGAGTTAAATAAGGGTGAGATGAATGAGGGCTATTTAATAAGGAGTAGTTGAATGATGACGAGTTGAGTAGGCACTAATTGAATTAGCAGTAATTGATTAGGGACTAGGCTAATGAGCACTTGACGAGGTGGCCGAGTGGTTAAGGCGATGGATTGCTAATCCATTGTGCTCTGCACGCATGGGTTCAAATCCCATCCTCGTCGTGCTTGCTTCTCCTGTGCTTTGAGGTGTTTCTTGGAGTTACTATGCAGTGGTGGTATCCCAACATGGCCGGATGCTTTCTTTGCTTCAAATAACCTAAGCTGCTCTTTAGTATTACCTGTAAGCTTCATTTTTTTTCTGTAGTAAAGCATCAATACAATACGAGCTAGGTGCTTTCCAGGGACCAATCGCATGGCCACCAAACAACTGTCAAATAAACACTGGCAAGGAACAACCCCCCTTTCAGAGAGAAGACCCACCTGCTAAAAACTGGTGGCTAGCGTGAGACAGAAGAGAAAGGATGAAGAAGAGGGAAACGTGAGACACTGATATGTTGTCAAAGGTAAAACAAGTGCAGATATATTAGTATTAATGAACCATTAACAGGAGAACTAATAGTTCCATGTAAATATGACTGTTAGTTGTTGGACTACAGAGACCACTATATAAAATGGTGTAGACTGCACACATTGATGTCTAGTTGAACTACATCATCAATGACTAGTTTAATGAGGACTAGTTGAATAATGGCTAGTTAAATAAGTAAGCGTTGAATTGGGACTAGTTGAATAAGGACTAATTGAATAAAGAAGAGTTGAATGAGGGCTAGTTGAGTATGGACTTGTTGAATGAGTTTTAGATGAGCAGGGATGAGTTAAATAAGGGTGAGATGAATGAGGGCTATTTGATAAGGAGTAGTTGAATGATGACGAGTTGAGTAGGCACTAATTGAATTAGCAGTAATTGATTAGGGACTAGGTTAACGAGCACTTGACGAGGTGGCCGAGTGGTTAAGGCGATGGATTGCTAATCCATTGTGCTCTGCACGCATGGGTTCAAATCCCATCCTCGTTGTGCTTGCTTCGTCTGTGCTTTGAGGTGTTCCTTGCAGTTACTATGCGGTGGTGGTATCCCAACATGGCCAGATGCTCTCTTTGCCTCAAATAAGCTAAGATGCTCAGTGTTATTACCTGTAAGCTTTTTTTTGTTTATATAGTAAAGCTACAATATGAGCTAGGTGCTTTCCAGGGACCAATCGCATGGCCACCAAACAACTGTCAAATAAACACTGGCAAGGATGAAGGAGAGGGAAATGTGAGATATGTTGTCAAAGGTAAAACAAGTGCAGATATATTAGTATTAAGGAACCATTAAATGGAGAACTAATAGTTCTATGTAAATATGACTGTTAGTTGTTGGACTACAGAGACCACTATATAAGCAGGTGTGGACAGCACACATTGATGTCTAGGTGAACTGCATCATCAATGACTAGTTTAATGAGGACTAGTTGAATAATGGCTAGTTAAATAAGTAAGCGTTGAATTGGGACTAGTTGAGTAAGGACTAATGGAATAAATAAGAGTTGAATGAGGGCTAGGTGAGTATGGACTTGTTGAATGAGTTTTAGATGAGCAAGGACGAGTTAAATAAGGATGAGATGAATGAGGGCTATTTGATAAGGAGTAGTTGAATGATGACGAGTTGACTAGGCACTAATTGAATTAGCAGTAATTGATTAGGGACTACATTAACAAGCACTTGACGAGGTGGCCGAGTGGTTAAGGCGATGGATTGCTAATCCATTGTGCTCTGCACGCATGGGTTCAAATCCCATCCTCGTCGTGCTTGCTTCTCCTGTGCTTTGAGGTGTTCCTTGAAGTCACTATGCGGTAGTGGTTCCCAACATGGCCGGATGCTGTCTTTGCTTCAAATAACCGAAGCTGCTCCATAGTATTACCTGTAAGCTTCATTTTGTTTATATAGTAAAGCATCAATACAATACGTGCTAAGTGCTTTCCAGGGACCAATGGCATGGCCACCAAACAACTGTCAAATAAACACTGGCAAGGAACAACCCCCCTTTCAGAAAGAAGACCTACCTGCTAATTGAATAAAGAAGAGTTGAATGAGGGCTAGTTGAGTATGGACTTGTTGAAAGAGTTTTAGATGAGCAAGGACGAGTTAAATAAGGGTGAGATGAATGAGGGCTATTTGATAAGGAGTAGTTGAATGACAACCCCCCTTTCAGAAAGAAGACCTACCTTCTGAAAAACAGGTGGCTAGAGTGAGACAGAAGAGAAAGGATGAAAAAGAGGGAAACGTGAGACACCGATATGTTGTCAAGGGTAAAACAAGTGCAGATATATTAGTATTAATGAACCATTAATACTGGTTAGTTGAGGGCTAGTTGAGTATGGACTTGTTGAATTAGATTTAGATGAGCATGGACGAGTTAAATAAGGGTGAGATGAATGAGGGCTATTTGATAAGGAGTAGTTGAATGATGACGAGCTGAGTAGGCACTAATATAATTAGCAGTAATTGATTAGGGACTAGGTTAACGAGCACTTGACGAGGTGGCCGAGTGGTTAAGGCGATGGATTGCTAATCCATTGTGCTCTGCACGCATGGGTTCAAATCCCATCCTCGTCGTGCTTGCTTCTCCTTTGCTATGAGGTTTTCCTTGGAGTTATTATGCAGTGTTGGTATCCCAACATGGCTGGATGCTGTCTTTGCTTCAAATAACCTAAGTTGCTCAGTACCATTACCTGTAAGCTTCATTTTGTTTATGTAGTAAAGCATCAATACAATACGAGCTAGGTGCTTTCCAGGGACCAATCGCATGGCCACCAAACAACTGTCAAATAAACACTGGCAAGGAGCAACCCCCCTTTCAGAGAGAAGACCCACCTGCTGAAGAACTGGTGGCTGGAGTGAGACAGAAGAGAAAGGATGAAAAAGAGGGAAACGTGAGAAACCGATATGTTGTCAAGGGTAAAACAAGTGCAGATATATTAGTATTAATGAACCATTAACAGGAGAACTAATAGTTCTATGTATATAACACTGTTAGTTGTTGGACTACAGAGACCACTATATAAACAGGTGTAGACTGCACACATTGATGTGTAGTTGAACTGCATCATCAATGACTAGTTTAATGAGGACTAGTTGAATAATGGCTAGTTAAATAAGTAAGCGTTGAATTGGGACTAGTTGAGTAAGGACTAATTGAATAAAGAAGAGTTGAATGAGGGCTAGTTGAGTATGGACTTGTTGAATGAGTTTTAGATGAGCAAAGACGAGTTAAATAAGTGTGAGATGAATGAGAGCTATTTGATAAGGAGTAGTTGAATGATGACGAGTTGAGTAGGCACTAATTGAATTAGCAGTAATTGATTAGGGACTACATTAACAAGCACTTGACGAGGTGGCCGAGTGGTTAAGGCGATGGATTGCTAATCCATTGTGCTCTGCACGCATGGGTTCAAATCCCATCCTCGTCGTGCTTGCTTCTCCTGTGCTTTGAGGTGTTCCTTGAAGTCACTATGCGGTAGTGGTTCCCAACATGGCCGGATGCTGTCTTTGCTTCAAATAACCGAAGCTGCTCCATAGTATTACCTGTAAGCTTCCTTTTGTTTATATAGTAAAGCATCAATACAATACGTGCTAAGTGCTTTCCAGGGACCAATGGCATGGCCACCAAACAACTGTCAAATAAACACTGGCAAGGAACAACCCCCCTTTCAGAGAGAAGAACCACCTGCTGAAAAACAGGTGGTTAGAGTGAGACAGAAGAGAAAGGATGAAGAAGAGGGAGACGTGAGACACTGATATGTTGTCAGAGGTAAAACAAGTGCAGATATATTAGTATTAATGAACAATTAACAGGAGAATTAATAGTTCCATGTAAATATGACTGTTAGTTGTTGGACTACAGAGACCACTATATAAACAGGTGTAGACAGCACACATTGATGTCTAGTTGAACTGCATCATTGATGACTAGTTTAATGAGGACTAGTTGAATAATGGCTAGTTAAATAAGTAAGCGTTGAATTGGGACTAGTTGAGTAAGGACTAATTGAATAAAGAAGAGTTGAATGACGGCTAGTTGAGTATGGACTTGTTGAATGAGTTTTAGATGAGCGAGGACAAGTTAAATAAGAGTGAGATGAATGAGGGCTATTTGATAAGGAGTAGTTGAATGATGACGAGTTGAGTAGGCCAGTGTTGTTCTTGTCGGCTATTTTTAAATTTTGTTTCAGTCTTAGTCCTGTTTCAATCGCCGTTGTTATTTTTTGTCATATTTAGTCGAACTCATCCTTTTTTTATTTAGTCACATTTTTGTCGACTAAAAGTCGAGCATTTTAGTCTTTGTCTTAGTCCATGAAACCGTGAATTTATTTGTTTAGTTTTAGTCAACAAAAACTATTTGCATTTTAGTCTAGTTTTAGTCTGACAATTTAGTCTAATTTTAGTTTGACAATTATTTTAGACATCAGTATATCTTGCTGGTTGTTTAGAACATTAAATCAACGTTGTGTTGTTGAGTGTACTGTAGATCTAAAACCCGAATATTAGTAAAAACTCGAATTTTGACTGCATGTAAACGTAGTCAATGTCATTCCGATCCAAAACTATCCTACTTTAAACAAAAATGTAATTGCAGTCTGAATAATTGTTACACTCTGACCCCTTAGCGCAAAAAATGCGCTTTTCATAAGGTAGCTATAAAACATATTATACATTAATATTATATTCTACTTTAATTGAGCTCATTTCTTTCACCAATATCTGACCTAAGTATTGATATCAAATATTCATGATTTTTTTTTAAAGATTTAACCCTTTAAATGCCAGGTTTTATAAACTTTGGCTGCAGTCGCAGCTGTGTAAACGACTCAACAAAAAGCCGGAGTTTGTTATGATTCTCTCTATGGCTGCACCTTTCATGTGATTCAAAATGCCCCATGTTTGGATTTATTTGTGTTTATGGACCTTTTGTGCAGGTGTGTGTAGTGTGCATTTATACAAAATAATCTTAGAGGGGCTTTGAACTTCTGCACAAAAACCATGTGAATGAATGAAAACAGTCGCACTTCAAAGCCTTTGCTCATAATGTCATAAGGTCACACACACACACACACACACCACACACCACACACAACACACACACACACACACACACACACACACACACACACACACACACACACACACACACACACACACACACACACACACACACACACACACACACACACACACACACACACACACACACACACACACACACTAACTAGTAGACTATTTTCGGGTAGGTTTTATTGTAGTAACATTAAGCTGACAGTACACTCAACAACACGACGTTGATTTAATGTTGTAAACAACCAGCAACATACTTTATGTTAACTTAGCTTACCTTGATTTAGACCTTACCTTGAAGTATTACCACACTGCTCCCCGTCCGTTAAAATCAAGCATTCCGTTTTATCTTCGACGTCAATGTATCTAAAATGTTTCCAGACATCTTCCCTTCTCTTTCTCCCGATCCCCGTGCAAAGCATGTTACCGTTTTATTTTATTTAATGACATTAAATGAAATGTCCGCGTTGAGATCGTGTGCAGCTGCGGCTGCATGCAGCGCTGGCGGTAACTTCAAAAGGGGGTGTGTTTGTTTATGTGCGAGTGTGAGTGCGAGTGTGTGGGGGAAATGTATGTTCGATATATCCGCCCTGACCACAATGCCAATACAAAGTGATAGACAACTGTGCTCCCGGACAGTCCCGGTGAGCATTTGCGAACGCACAGCGGCGCTCTATGGCAAAAGAGACAGGAGGAAGTGATACGTTCATTATAATTATATATTTCGTGTCGTCTTTGTTTATGAACGAAAATGATCATAGATTTTAGCGGAGTATTTATTTTGTGAACTATATTTTCGTTTAGTTTTTATTAGTCAACGAACTTGCATAATGATTTAGTCCTAGTTATTGTTTATACACGTGTTTTTTTTCTAGTCCGGTCTCGTTTTCGTCCGGGGAAAAATGGGCGTTGACGAACATATTTCGTTTCCGTTTTCGTGAACGAGAACAACACTGGAGTAGGCACTAATCTAATTAGCAGTAATTGATTAGGGACTAGGTTAACGAGCACTTGACGAGGTGGCCGAGTGGTTAAGGCGATGGATTGCTAATCCATTGTGCTCTGCACGCATGGGTTCAAATCCCATCCTCGTCGTGCTTGCTTCTCCTGTGCTTTGAGGTGTTCCTTGGAGTTACTATGTGGTGGTGGTATCCCAACATGGCCTAATGCTGTCTTTGCTTCAAATAACCTAAGATGCTCAGTAGTATTACCTGTAAGCTTTATTTTGTTTATATAGTAAAGCATCAATACAATAAGAGCTAGGTGCTTTCCAGGGACCAATCGCATGGCCACCAAACAACTGTCAAATAAACACTGGCAAGGAACAACCCCCCTTTCAGAGAGAAGACCCACCTGCTGAAAAACAGGTGGCTAGAGTGAGACAGAAGAGAAAGGATGAAAAAAAGGGAAATGTGAGACACCGATATGTTGTCAAAGGTAAAACAAGTGGAGATATATTAGTATTAATGAACCATTAACAGGAGAACTAATAGTTCTATGCAGGGGCGTTTCTTGGGACTGAGAACATTGGGGGCTGAGCCCAGACCCTTATAGGGAAGCCTATGGGATCCTACCTAGGGAAAAAAGCTCAATGCTTTCTTGAGCCTTATTGCGTCTTGTCTACAGCCAAACACTGCCAAAATGTACCAGAATAAAACATATTATATTGATAGAAACAGGATGATTCACTTATAGATAACACAGGAATTAAAGCAAAAAGAGGTTGCCACCTTTCAGAAATAGAAATAAAGGATGCCCCGATCTCAGCAGCGCAGGAGCCAAAAAAAAGCCCCAAAACTTCTAAACTGCATAAAAATGTGTTTATTTTATATGAAAAAACGTGTTCTTTAATAGCATTGAACTTGCATGACTGTACAGACAGCCAACCATATAGCAGCTGAAATAGCCTCCTATGCTCTGTATGTCCACATCAGCCAAGGTGTAGAATATTGCTTCAGGTGAAGAATATGGTGTAAAAGTCAACTTATTTCAATAATTCAACTAGAATATGGTGTAAAAGTTAACTTATTTCAATAATTCAACTAGAATATGGTGTAAAAGTTAACTTATTTCAATAATTCAACTAGAATATGGTGTAAAAGTTAATTTTTTCAATAGTTCAACTAGAATATGGTGTAAATGTTAATTTATTTCAATAATTCAACTAGAATATGATGTAAAAGTTAATTTATTTCAATAATTCAACTAGAATATGGTGTAAAAGCTAATTTATTTCAATAATTCAACTAGAATTTGGTGTAAAAGTTAATTTATTTCAATAATTCAACTAGAATATGGTGTAAAAGTTAATTTATTTCAATAATTCAACTAGAATTTGGTGTAAAAGTTAACTTATTTCAATAATTCAACTAGAATTTGGTGTAAAAGTGAATTTATTTCAATAATTCAACTGGAATATGGTGTAAAAGTGAATTTATTTCAATAATTCAACTTAAAAGGTGAAACTAATATATTACCTAGTTTTATTACATGCAAAGAAAGATATGTTGAACCTTTATTTGTTATAATTTTGATGATGGAATTGTTTATTGATTTCATAAAATATTCTCTAATTTATTTTTTATTTGGGGTTTTCATAAACTGTGAGCCATAATATAATCAGAGAGCAGCGTCTTGTTGGTGCAGGTAACTGCTGCTGCACACAGTGACGGACACTGGCTGATTTATGGTTCTGCGTTGCACCAACGCAGATCTTACGGCGTATAATAAGCGGGGACGCGAACGTACGGTGCGCGTCACCGCTTACCCTACGCCGTTGATTTAACGCGGAACCATAAATCAGGCTTAACGCGGGCGAATTTGTCAGTTTTCTTTTCGTCTTTTCAACTGAGCATGCAAGCACAAACTGAGGGTGCAATGCTTGCTTCTGCACCATCGTAGAACCGGGCCTGGCATAATATATGTCCGTATTGGTTCAATACGGAACTTTTAATTCCCAACTCCTACCTGGAGGTGAAGCCCGAGTCCTCCCCGCAGCGCTGTCTGTCACACACATATAAAGATCTGCGCACAGACGCAGCAGGTCCTGTTGTCCCGCCACAAAGATTTTGCTGGCCTTAATGTTTCCTGTGTTTTATTTTGTTCATTATTGTTAAACTTAGTGTTGATGTGTGTGTGACAGACGTGTGTATGGGGCGTTAATGAAAATACGGGACAAATCGCGTCCCGTATTAATTCAATGGGGGACGCAATCCATCTCTCTGATTGGTCTTGGTGTCTCGACGTCATCCCCTGTTGCATTCACTGATAATGGAAAACTACAACTTCTTTTTTTTTGTAATTTACTGTTTATTCAGTTTTTTTTCACAAATACATAAAAACAAAGACAAACACTGAACAACCACAAGTGAACAGGGAGTACTACAGACAGATACTGACTAGCAAAGCTATACACTGTACCTTGTATAAAAGTGAGTATAACTATATACATGTTGTACACCACTGAATGTTAAACTATAAAGAAAACAGAAAAGCAGAAACAGAAAAAAAAAGTATGCACACTGGCTTACTGTAGGATGTCCAAATAAGCCCCCCAAATGTTCACATAGACATCCTCCTTGTTTATCATTCTATAGCACAACCTCTCATAAGAGGCAATCTTGGACATCTCATTAAACCATTCCATCATGGATACAGGTACTTGTGTTTTCCAATGGCGCAGTATTATCCTGCATCCAGTCATTAGAGCTGTTCGACACCATGAAGATTGGTGGGCATTTAGCCCGCTTCCCTGTGGTACCACACCCAAGAGACAGAGTAGAGGTTGGCGTACCAGAGCAGTGGTCAGCAAATTGTTGATAAAAGACACTATCTCAGACCATAAGGAATCTATCATGGGGCATGAGTATAACATATGTAAAAAAGTGCCACACTCAGTGTTGCATCTCCAACACACATCTGAGTCTCTAAGCCCCAACCTTGCCATTTTCGATGGGGTCCAATAAATCCTATTGATAATTTTATAGCGCATCAACCGTGTCTGCATTTCCCTTGAAACTTTGTACCATGACTTTATTACTTCTTCCCACGTTTCATCTGATATAGTTTCTTCCAAGTCCCTCTCCCAGCATCTTTTTAAGCCCCGGTAGCCCGGAGGTTGGGATTTCCGTAAAATACAGTAAAAGCCTGATGCTTTAATTGGGAAAACCTTTTCCTGTTCCACTCTGGTTTGTAATTCAGTAGTTGGTGCAAGTGGTGACATTTTAAGACGTGACAGAATACAGCTCCTTAACTGTAAATATTTCCAAAAATCCTTATGTTGGAGACCATACTTTGCTCTTAGCTGTTCAAAGGAAAAGAGATTGCCTCCCTCAAATAGGTCTCCAATGTAGACAATGCCTAGCTTGACCCAGTCAGGCCATGAAAATGTCTTTTTACCTATCTTGAGGTATTTATTATGCCATAGGGAAGTTTGATAAGTAAAATTTGTTTGTAAGCTAAGGAGTTTGTGGGAAACTTGCCAAGTCTCGTGAGAAAATGCCAGTACCGGGTTATCATGAGGAATCTTACCACTAGTTTGAGTGAAAACGGCCTGTGCCGGGTATGGATAGGTAAGGGTCCCTTCAATAGACACCCAAGATGGAGCTATATCTGTAGGGATGTATATCTTGGATAACTGTTTAAGACAGAATGCATAGTGATACCAGGCTATGTGAGGCAGACCAAGGCCTCCATCTTCTGGAGCCGCATAGAGTTTTGTTTGATTTACATATGGTTTTTTGCCTGCCCACAGAAAACCATAAACCGCTTTATTATATTTTATTAGTGTAGTACGTGGGAGATTTAGTGGTAGCATATTATTTATGTAATTCATTTTGGGAACAATTATCATCTTCAAAATATTTACCTTACCCAGAAGTGATAAGCCTAATTTAGTCCAGTTTTGGAGTATAAGTTCTATTTTCTGAATCAGGGGGAGGAGGTTGATGTCCATAATATCATTTAATTGTGGGGTGATTTTTATGCCCAAATATGTAAGACCTGAAGGCTGCCATGTAAACTGCCAACCCGTTCTGACAGCAGGGGGACAGACCTTAGATAGGGGCATGGCTTCAGACTTCGACCAGTTGATTTTGTATCCAGACACCAGTGAAAAAGAGTCGATCAAGGTGAGAATATGAGACACTGTGGTTGATGGACGTCTGCACAGTAGCAAAATATCATCTGCATATAAAAGCAATTTGTGCTCTTCACTCCCAGTCTTAATACCAACTATATTGTTATTTTGCCTAATGGCAATAGCCAGCGGTTCCAGGGCCAGGGCAAATAACAGGGGGGATAGGGGACATCCCTGCCTTGTCCCTCTATGAAGCTGAAATGCAGTAGACTGTCTGCCATTTGTCACGACCGATGCCTTGGGGTTGTGATAAAGTAACCTAACCCAGTTAATGAAAGAATTTCCCAGTCCAAATTTCTCCAGCGCCTGAAACAGGTATGGAAACTCCACCCTGTCGAACGCTTTCTCCGCGTCCAATGAGAGCGCTACAGTTACATCTGGTTCCCTCCCAGCTTGCCACATCAGATGAAGAAGCCTGCGGAGATTATCAGATGATGTCCTATTCTTAATAAAACCTACTTGATCAGGATGGATAAGTTTAGGCAATAACCCTTCTAATCTAGTAGCTAAAATTTTTGCAAGTAACTTAGCATCAACATTTATTAATGACACTGGGCGATAATTGCCACAAAGTTTTGGATCCCTATCCTTTTTGTGAATTAGAGTTATTATAGCTGTCTGCATGCTATCAGGGAGACACCCTCTCAATAGGGCATTATTATAAACTATCAATAGTCTTGGGGCCAGCATATCTGAAAAGGCCTTATAAAATTCTGCCTGAAGTCCATCTTCCCCTGGAGATTTTCCACTCTGTAATTTCTGAATAGCCCCTTTAATTTCCTCTAATGTAATATCAGCCCCCATTTGTTCTTGGTCATCCTGTGATAAAGTTGGGCAATTCACTGTAGATAGAAAAGTGTTAATATCTTGAGGAGCAGGTTCATCTGATTTATAAAGATTTTGATAAAATGTGACAAATAAGTTGTTGATGTCTATATTATCCGTTTTCAGTTCCCCCCTGTCATTCTGTATTCCTGTTATAAGTGATTGTGTATATTGTTGCTTCGCCCTCTGTGCAAGAAACCGTCCTGTCCTTTCCCCTTGTTCATAATACTTCTGTTTACTTCTAAATAAGGAATATTCCACTTTTTTCTGTAGTATAGAATTATATTCTAGCTTTAATTTACTCAGTTCATGAAGTGAAGAGTGGTCAGAGTATATTACGTGTCTATTTTCCATTTTTTTAATGTCTCCTTCCAGTTCCTGAAAACGATCGGCCGCTTTTCTTTTTAGAAATGAACAAATTCCAATGAGCCGGCCTCTAATGACAGCCTTAAAGGCATCCCACTCCACAGCTGGGTCTGATGCTGTGCCTTCATTGGTCCGCCAGTAATACATTATCTCCTCTTTAATAGATCGTACTAAGTCTTCGTCTCTGAGCATGGATGTATTAAATCTCCACCTACTGGGACGTTTTTTATTTGCTTGGCCTATGCATAGCGCCATCCCTACTGGAGCATGGTCTGATATTAAAATTGTGCCTATTGTTGTTTGTGCTGTAATAGAGATTAGTGATTTCGAAATTAGAAAATAATCTATTCTGGAATAAGAGTTGTGTGGGTGGGAGTAAAAAGTAAACTGTTTATCTGAAGGATGAAAAAATCTCCACATGTCCTCCAAATCCAGCTCTTCCATCAATGTGTTAATTTCTTTCCTTGCCTGTGAAGGTCGTTTTATACCCCCTGTGTATGTTTTATCCATGATGGGCACCCTTACACTGTTAAAGTCCCCACCTAAGATTATATATGAATTTCCAAGGCCTGTTATTACATTGCTTACCCTCACAAAAAACCCTGGCGCTTCCATTGTTGGTGCATATACATTCATAAGCGTATACTTAATGCCGAGCAGCTCGGCCTCTATTGCTATCCACCTGCCCTCTTCATCTGATTGTTGTCTGAGTATTTTAATATTAAAGTTCCGGATCAAGATGGCTACTCCCCTCTGGCTGGAGGAACCCGCACTGTAAAGGACTTTCCCAACCCAGTCTCTTTGCAATAATAATGAATCTTCTTTCTCTAGGTGTGTCTCCTGCAGGAAAGCTAAATCTGGATTTTTCTGTCTCAGATACCACAAAATTTTCCTCCTTTTTAAAGCTGAGTTTGCACCCTTAACATTCAATGATATTAGCTTAAACAATTCACCCATTAAATATAACTATGCCTATAATAGGGTAAGTGCTAGCCAAAAAAGTTTTGAAAAATATAATAACTCCCTGTCCTGTTAGTCTACTCCCTTGTGGAAAAAAGAAACATAAACAAAACAAAACACACTTATGAAAATACGTTGTACACAAATACAAAACTGTCAGGAGGCCACAAAGAACATTAGGCTCTCCTGCACTACTAAACCTGCTATAGTGCATCCGCATGATGGTGTCACCGGCCTGTCCCGGCTCCTCACACCCAGTCCCCTCCCCTTATGTATCTATAACCAGTAACAATAGCCAACAATAATATGATGCCACTTGAAGTAGCCTGCCTTTGTAAAAGTCAACCAACCAAAGCAATAACATTTTTGATGTCAGTCAATCTTGATAAATGAGTTAAATAAGGTTAATTAAAAGTAAATAATGAACTTTTATTTTTTCCCCCTTCCCTCCTCTTGGTAAAAAAGGAAAAAAAAGAAAAGAAGAAAAAACTAAAAAAATATTCCCAAACTTTGAGAAAGACTGACTGACCATAATAAACCTGCTCATCACACTGCGTGGGCGGAGTCCTGCGCTGTGAGGAAGGCAGTCACTGCGCCCGGTGACGTGAAGGAATGCCGCTGGTTATTTATAGAGCACTTCAGCGTGGCTGGATACTGCATGAAGTAGCGAATCCCGCATCCTCTAAGTTGCTTTTTCACATCATCAAATTTCTTGCGCTGTTGCAGCACCTCTTGAGAAAGATCCTGGAAGAAGGACAACTTCTTGTCCTCCCACTTGACCGTTCCTTTTTCGCGGGCCGCTGCGAGGACCGCTTCCCTCGCGCTGAATCTCAGGAAGCGGATCAGAACGTGGCGAGCGCGGGCGTCCCCAGTCTGCCCGACGCGGTGCGCTCGTTCAATTTCAAATCCAGCATTCACATCCAGCCCCAGCTGCTCCTCCAGTAAACCAAGCACGAAACACCTCAGGTCTTCACCCTCTGCTTTTTCAGGAATGCCCATCACACGCACGTTGTTCCGTCTGCTGTAGTCTTCTAAGTATGTGACTTTATCCTGAAGTGCTTTAAGGCTCGATAAAGCAGAGTCCATGCCAGACACTCGGCTGTTGTTAGCATCTTCCAGATCTGAAATTCTGGTTTCAGCCTCCGACATCCTTGAACCCAGCGACTCAACTGTATTTTGCAGCTTTTCCATACCCGTTTTCATACTGCTGACATCTGCCGCTATGCCTTTCAAGAGACCTGTGATGCTGGCGAGCTCAGCCTTATTATCATCAGGTGTTGCTTCGTCTTCCTCCATCTTACTTCCAGACGTCGCGTTCTTTTTCTGTTGCTTTGCCGTGCGAGTAGGGTTGTTTTTTTGGTCGGTTGGCATATTTTTCCACGTTGTTGATTAATATATCGAAAGGGTCCCGTTTACTGGAATTTTAAAACATATCTCGGTGTATTATAGGGGAAAGTAAGGTCCAGCTGAGTGGAGCTCAAAACTATGCAGCCATGCTGGTGTCGTGCCTCCCCGGAAGTCGAAAACTACAACTTCTTTAGTGACTCGTTAATGTACAGTTATGATTTTTTTCTTCTGAAGTTGAATTATCCGGGGCTAAAGAAAAAACGTCCGGGGCTAAAGCCCCGGATGCCCAGGCCAGGCGACGCCACTGGTTCTATGTAAATATGATTGTTAGTTGTTGGACTACAGAGACCACTATATAAAATGATGTAGACAGCACACATTGATGTCTAGTTGAACTGCATCATTGATGACTAGTTTAATGAGGACTAGTGGAATAATGGCTAGTTAAATAAGTAAGCGTTGAATTGGGACTAGTTGAGTAAGGACTAATTGAATAAAGAAGAGTTGAATGAGGGCTAGTTGAGTATGGACTTGTTGAATGAGTTTTAGATGAGCGAGGACAAGTTAAATAAGGATGAGATGAATGAGGGCTATTTGATAAGGAGTAGTTGAATGATGACGAGTTGAGTAGGCACTAATTGAATTAGCAGTAATTGATTAGGGACTAGGTTAATGAGCGCTTGACGAGGTGGCCGAGTGGTTAAGGCGATGGATTGCTAATCCATTGTGCTCTGCACGCATGGGTTCAAATCCCATCCTCGTCGTGCTTGCTTCTCCTGTGCTTTGAGGTGTTCCTTGGAGTTACTATGCGGTGGTGGTATCCCAACATGGCCAGATGCTGTCTTTGCTTCAAATAACCCAAGATGTGCAGTAGCATTACCTGTAAGCTTCATTTTGTTTTAATAGTAAAGCATCAATACAATACGAGCTAGGTGCTTTCCAGGGACCAATCGCATGGCCACCAAACAACTGTCAAATAAACACTGGCAAGGAACAACCCCCCTTTCAGAAAGAAGACCTACCTGCTGAAAAACAGGTAGCTAGAGTGAGACAGAAGAGAAAGGATGAAGAAGAGGGAGACGTGAGACACCGATATGTTGTCGAGGATAAAACAAGTGCAGATATATTAGTATTAATGAACCATTAACAGGAGAACTAATAGTTCTATGTAAATATGACTGTTAGTTGTTGGACTACAGAGACCACTATATAAAATGGTTTAGACAGCACACATTGATGTCTAGTTGAACTGCATCATCAATGACTAGTTTAATGAGGACTAGTTGAATAATGGCTAGTTAAACAAGTAAGCGTTGAATTGGGACTAGTTGAGTAAGGACTAATTCAATAAAGAAGAGTTAAATGAGGGCTAGTTGAGTATGGACATGTTGAATGAGTTTTAGATGAGCAAGGATAAGTTAAATAAGGGTGAGATGAATGAGGGCTATTTGATAAGGAGTAGTTGAATGATGACGAGTTGAGTAGGCACTAATTGAATTAGCAGTAATTGATTAGGGACTAGGTTAACAAGCACTTGACGAGGTGGCCGAGTGGTTAAGGCGATGGATTGCTAATCCATTGTGCTCTGCACGCATGGGTTCAAATCCCATCCTCGTCGTGCTTGCTTCTCCTGTGATTTGAGGGTTCTTGAAGTTACTATGCGGTAGTGGTATCCCAACATGGCTGGATGCTGTCTTTGCTTCAAATAACTAGTGATGCACCGAAATGAAAATTTGTGGCCGAAACCGAAAATAATAATAAACACTTGGCCCAATACCGAACATGGTTCTAAATTTGATTTAGGCATGCTTTTAAAAGAAAAAAATCTTTTACAAAATTACAAGGTAGAAAACATTTGTTGAACATAAAAAACTGAACATTTTTTAATTTCCCAGCATTTCTTAAATATTCCAGCAGACATTATACCAGCAAAGAACAATAACTTAAAATAAATAAATTAGCAAAATAAATTTTGTGGCCATCTTTGAGCTTACGTTAGGCTTAACTGACTGAACATTGTAACATAGGCCTTAAAACAATAAAAATGCATTAAAGCGCTCAGGGTTTTTTATCATTTCAAATGATAAATCAAACTTGTAGTGCTGAAAGACTTTGCAGATGTGCCCCCTCTAGATATTTGAGCAGAACATTCATTGCAAACAGCCATTCTTGTATTATTCTTTGCCACTCTAAAATAATTCCACACTGCTGACATGTTTGCACCGCACCACTTCACTCACACTCTTCGCTGTGTGATTTCGTCTTCTAAACGCACCTGTAATAGATTGATTTATGTTGTTTTGGTTCCACCTGCTGGTGAATGTTAGTTAAATTCTTATGTGGTTAGTTTTTGGTTAGCCAACTATTTATGTGGTGCGCAACCATTACGGGAGCGTTATGTGGTTAGTTTTTGGTTGGCCAACGATTTATGTGGTGCGCAACAGTTACGGAGCGGCCAGTCTATTTATATTACAACGCCGTTATTAATGCCGCGTTCCATTTACCTTAGAAATCGGAACTGGGAACTGGGAATGGCAGCCATCTTGGAATGGTAACTCGGGGGTGGTGAAGCTTCTCCCACTTTCCCAGTAGGAAATCCCACTTCGAGGGGCGTTCCAGTTGAAAATTCCGACTGGGAACTGGGAAATTCCGACTTCCGAGGACAAATGGAACGCGCCATAATTGTTCGGTTTTTTCCCCACTTATTCCACCGAACACCGAAAGTGTTTTTTTGCCATTTTCGGCCGAACACTTTCGGTTACCGAACAATCGGTGCATCACTACAAATAACCTAAGTTGCTCAGTACCATTACCTGTAAGCTTCATTTTGTTTATGTAGTAAAGCATCAATACAATACGAGCTAGGTGCTTTCCAGGGACCAATCGCATGGTCACCAAACACTGGCAAGGAAAAACCCCCCTTTCCGAAAGAAGACCTACCTGCTGAAAAACAGGTGGCTAGAGTGAGACAGAAGAGAAAGGATGAAGAAGAGGGAGACGTGAGACACCGATATGTTGTCAAGGGTAAAACAAGTGCAGATATATTAGTATTACTGAACCATTAACAGGAGAACTCATAGTTCTATGTAAATATGACTGTTAGTTGTTGGACTACAGAGACCACGATATAAAATGTTGTAAACTGCACACATTGATGTCTAGTTGAACTACATCATCAATGACTAGTTTAATGAGGACTAGTTGAATAATGGCTAGTTAAATAAGTAAGCGTTGAATTGGGACTAGTTGAGTAAGGACTAATTGAATAAAGAAGAGTTGAATGAGGGCTAGTTGAGCATGGACATGTTGAATGAGTTTTAGATGAGCAAGGATAAGTTAAATAAGGGTGAGATGAATGAGGGCGATTTGATAAGGAGTAGTTGAATGATGACGAGTTGAGTAGGCACTAATTGAATTAGCAGTAATTGATTAGGGACTAGGCTAATGAGCACTTGACGAGGTGGCAGAGTGGTTAAGGCGATGGATTGCTAATCCATTGTGCTCTGCACGCATGGGTTCAAATCACATCCTTGTTGTGCTTGCTTTTCCTTTGCTATGAGGTATTCCTTGGAGTTATTATGCAGTGTTGGTATCCAAACATGGCTGGATGCTGTCTTTGCTTCAAATAACCTAAGTTGCTCAGTACCATTACCTGTAAGCTTCTTTTTGTTTATGTAGTAAAGCATCAATACAATACGAGCTAGGTGCTTTCCAGGGACCAATCGCATGGCCACCAAACAACTGTCAAATAAACACTGGCAAGGAACAACCCCCCTTTCAGAGAGAAGATCCACCTGCTGAATAACAGGTGGTTAGAGTGAGACAGAAGAGAAAGGATGAAGAAGAGGGAGACGTGAGACACCGATATGTTGTCGAGGATAAAACAAGTGCAGATATATTAGTATTAATGAACCATTAACAGGAGAACTAATAGTTCTATGTAAATATGACTGTTAGTTGTTGGACTACAGAGACCACTATATAAAATGGTGTAGACTGCACACATTGATGTCTAGTTGAACTACATCATCAATGACTAGTTTAATGAGGACTAGTTGAATAATGGCTAGTTAAATAAGTAAGCGTTGAATTGGGACTAGTTGAGTAAGGACTAATTGAATAAAGAAGAGTTGAATGAGGGCTAGTTGAGTATGGACATGTTGAATGAGTTTTAGATGAGCAAGGACGAGTTAAATAAGGGTGAGATGAATGAGGGCTATTTGATAAGGAGTAGTTGAATGATGACGAGTTGAGTAGGCACTAATTGAATTAGCAGTAATTGATTAGGGACTAGGCTAATGAACACTTGACGAAGTGGCCGAGTGGTTAAGGCGATGGATTGCTAATCCATTGTGCTCTGCACGCATGGGTTCAAATCCCATCCTCGTCGTGCTTGCTTCTCCTGTGCTTTGAGGTGTTCCTTGAAGTCACTATGCGGTGGTGGTATCCCAACGTGGCCGGATGCTGTCTCCCAACATGGCCGGATGCGTCTTTGCTTCAAATAACCTAAGCTGCTCTATAGTATTACCTGTAAGCTTCATTTTGTTTATATAGTAAAGCATCAATACAATACGAGCTAAGTGCTTTCCAGGGACCAATGGCATGGCCACCAAACAACTGTCAAATAAACACTGGCAAGGAACAACCCCCCTTTCAGAGAGAAGACCCACCTGCTAATTGAATAAAGAAGAGTTGAATGAGGGCTAGTTGAGTATGGACTTGTTGAAAGAGTTTTAAATGAGCAAGGACGAGTTAAATAAGGGTGAGATGAATGAGGGCTATTTGATAAGGAGTAGTTGAATGATGACGAGTTGAGTAGGCACTAATTGAATTAGCAGTAATTGATTAGGGACTAGATTAATGAGCGCTTGACGAGGTGGCCGAGTGGTTAAGGCGATGGATTGCTAATCCATTGTGCTCTGCACGCATGGGTTCAAATCCCATCCTCGTCGTGCTTGCTTCTCCTGTGCTTTGAGGTGTTTCTTGGTGTTACTATGCAGTGGTGGTATCCCAACATGGCCAGATGCTGTCTTTGCTTCAAATATCCAAAGATGCTCAGTAGCATTACCTCTAGGCTTCATTTTGTTTCTGTAGTAAAGCATCAATACAATACGAGCTAGGTGCTTTCCAGGGACCAATCGCATGGCCACCAAACAACTGTCAAATAAACACTGTCAAGGAACAACCCCCCTTTCAGAGAGAAGACCCACCTGCTGAAGAACAGGTGGATATAGTAAGACAGAAGAGAAAGGATGAAGAAGAGGGAAACATGAGACACCAATATGTTGTCAAAGGTGAAACAAGTGCAGATATATTAGTATTAATGAAGCATTAACAGGAGAACTAATAGTTCTATGTAAATATGACTGTTAGTTGTTGGACTACAGAGACCACTATATAAAATGGTGTAGACTGCACACATTGATGTCTAGTTGAACTGCATCATCAATGACTAGTTTAATGAGGACTAGTTGAATAATGGCTAGTTAAATAAGTAAGCGTTGAATTGGGACTAGTTGAATAAGGACTAATTGAAAAAGAAGAGTTGAATGAGGACTAGTTGAGTATGGACTTGTTGAATAAAGAAGAGTTGAATGAGGGCTAGTTGAGTATGGACTTGTTGTATGAGTTTTAGATGAGCAAGGACAAGTTAAATAAGGGTGAGATGAATGAGGGCTATTTGATAAGGAGTAGTTGAATGATGACGAGTTGAGTAGGCACTAATTGAATTAGCAGTAATTGATTAGGGACTAGGTTAATGAGCACGTGACGAGGTGGCCGAGTGGTTAAGGCGATGGATTGCTAATCCATTGTGCTCTGCACGCATGGGTTCAAATCCCATCCTCGTCGTGCTTGCTTCTCCTTTGCTTTGAGGTATTCCTTGGAGTTACTATGCGGTGGTGGTATCCCAACATGGCCGGATGCTGTCTTTGCTTCAAATAACCTAACCTGCTCCATAGTATTACCTGTAAGCTTAATTTTGTTTATATAGTAAAGCATTAATACAATACGAGCTAGGTGCTTTCCAGGGACCAATCACATGGCCACCAAACAACTGTCAAATAAACACTGGCAAGGATGAAGGAGAGGGAAATGTGAGATACCGATATGTTGTCAAGGGTAAAACAAGTGCAGATATATTAGTTTTAATGAACCATTAATAGGAGAACTAATAGTTCTATGTAAATATGACTGTTAGTTGTTGGACTACAGAGACCACTATATAAAATGGTGTAGACTGCACACGTTGATGTCTAGTTGAACTGCATCATCAATGACTAGTTTAATGAGGACTAGTTGAATAATGGCTATTTAAATAAGTAAGCGTTGAATTGGGACTAGTTGAGTAAGGAATTAATTAGCTCAGCAACGACGTGCACCTGGAAGTGGCCGTGTCCTGACTGACACTGTGCTTCAAACACAGAGGGACACGATCAGCGCTATTAACAACTTAAAAAATGAACCGCAACAAATACGTGCAGTGATGAACACCATGTGTGACGTAATGTCTGATATGTGATGACATTAAAAGGATGACATGAATCTGGCTTCATTTCACCACCTCACCGTCTGCATCGCCAGTTCCCCATATCTTCAAAATATTTGTTTGCTAGGATCAAAGTTTGCGTAAAGATACGCACATTTTCCTGTTAAGTTTTTTTTTTAAAATCCCAACCTTTGTGTAGAAGGTAGCGTGCACATCTTTCAAGCCCTGTTTTGTGCGCGCGCAAGCTTTATAAATGAGGCCCCAGAACTTTTAACAGTGCGTGAGCCTGGCAGAGCTCTGAGATCCTCCAACCAACGTTTGACCGAGCCTTTTCAGTTGCCCCAGGCTCTGGAAAAAGCTCCCCTGTGACTTACGTGCGATCTCTGACCTGGGCCTTTTTAAATCTAAACTGAAAACTTATTTATTCAGGGTGGCTTTTAATACCCAGTAGTGTGGTGACACTTTTTTATACTTTGTTTTAATTAATGTTAATGTTTTATATGTTCATATGTTTTATTCTTGTTTTATTTTGCTGATTGTATGTTTATTATGTAAAGCACTTTGGTTCACCTGTAGGTCGACGTAAAGTGCTATATAAATAAAGTACATTTACATTTAGGTTTTTGTTCTCATCCCCAACTTGTGCACGAGTCTCTAGATTATTCACAGCCAAAAAAGCCATGGCTTTTAGGCCATGGTGGAGTACTGGATACCAAGAACTGCTATCAGAGCTCTGATTAAACCCTCTGATCAAAATTTAAGAAGGCTTTATTGACGTTTTCCCCAAGCGCGTCAGAGACGTCGTCACTCGTCAGTTTCAGTCACCTTATAGTGACGACAGGAAGGTGATGGCAAGATGTGTGCAACGCTGGTGAAAAGAGGTGCTTAAATGAATACAACATTTTTGTGTTTACAGTATTATGGTGAGTTAATCTCTCACTTTGAAATGAAGCAGCAGCAATGTCCACTAGCAGGTTAACGCGACACTGAAGTTGGTTTCTGAATCACACTGACTCGTTCCCCTGGAGTTTGGAACAATAAAACCTTAAACCACCTCTAGGTCAAAAACCACAATGTTCAAACTCGGAGATGTTGACTTTTATATTGGTAAAGAATATCTCAAACAGTTTGTCATTTTTTGAGGGGGTGGACGTGTTTGTTTGTGGGGTTGAAGTCATTTTGTGAAATAAAATGTAAAAAAGCATTAATAGACAATGGTGGTTATAAAATGCTTCGTGGTTTTCAACGGCTGGACGTGGTCTTCAATGCCTTGAGATGGTCTTTACCTGTGGTAAAGGCGGTCCTAGTCTCCAGTCCCACGAAGGTGGTACTGGTGTGACCTGGCTACATCAGTCCGGTAAGGTAAGCCGAGCTCAGGATCTGCTCTGCAGACGGGTCCCGTCGGTGGATGGTTCCGACCGTTCAGGGACCTTCTTGAGGTCACAAGTTTTGCAGTTTGATGTGACTGATGCCAGTTTGTACAAAAAGCACCACATTTACGCTGTTTGGAACCCATAATAGAACCCTGATTTGATGACCTCCCAGCAGGAAATATTCCCCTTTGACCCGACTTCAGCGTCATCCTCCGGGTTTTCGGTGGACCAGGACCTACCGAGCTGTCAGCGTCATCACGTTCAGCTGGTTGGTTGAGAAACAAAGATGTAACCGGGTCCCAGTTCACGGAGCTGATATTGGATCTGACAGAAGAGCTTCCGCTTAGAGCGGGGGGGGGGGGATGGGGCATCCCTGGTCCTCGAGGGCCGCTGTCCTACAGGTTTTACATGTTTCCCTGCTTCATTGCACCATGATACAAGTGAATGTGTCGTTAACAGAATTGTGCAGATATTGATGACAAGCTGATGATGATTAATTAAAATCAGGTGTGTTAAAGCAGGGAAAACACGTAGCAAAAACGGTGGTGTTTTCATGCGTTTTGGCCGTTCGTTTACACGAAAACGAAGCTCAAAGTCACCAAAAATTATTATTTCTGAAAACTTCGGCCAAAGTGGAGATTTGCACAAGCTCCGTCTTCACGTTTGCTTGTAAACAGAGGCAAACAGAGATTTAGGCTTCAGAACGTCACATTATGCGACAGAAACGTCACCAGCATCATGTGGGGGGGTAGTCTAGTGGCTACAGAGGTGGGATTGGGTCCAGAGGGCCCAGGTTCAAGCCCCTGGTTGCCCCAATGGCAACCAAGATGAAACCCCTTGGCCACTTTAACAAGGCCCTTAACCCTAATTGGTTCCCCCCAAAATGGTGTGCTTGTTCTCTCAGATATAAGTTGCTTTGGATAAAAGCGTCTGCTAAATGACAGTAGTAGTAGTGTTTACAATTTGTTTGGTCAATGTTTTATATTCACGTCACACTTAATAGTAACTCCACTTCTCTGTCACTCCAAACGAAAGACTCTCATTCTTTCTTGGAAGTAAGTGGAAGTTACACCTGTCATTTGTTGATGTTTTTTCCAGGATTCCGATTGGCTAGCATGACTTTATGCTTCTCGTTACACTGCCGCCTGTAGTCTTGGCTCATAGCACCCCTTAACAGCGTATTTATGCGGGTTCGTGTAAATTATGGTATTTTTCAAAACGTAGATGGGGAAATATCCCTTAAAACATGCAGGACCAGGGAAACCCACCCCTGTTCAAGAGGTTTGAGGAGTGCCTGATGCTTTTTAACCTCTACACCCTGAAAGGGTCCCGTTTCTGACCAGACGGCAGCAGAAGGAGTAGGAGGAGCTGGAACAAAGCCGAGCACACACACGCTGGATCTGCATGTCTTTAATCTGATCAGGAGCTTCTCACATTCGTCTGCTTCCAGTCTGAAAAAAGTTCTTCAGTCAATCAGCTGTCAGCCTACATTCGTGTGTGTGAGAGAGTTCACGAGGACGATGAGGCGGGTCCGGGGAGTCGGGTGTGTGGTTGCCGCGGTAACAGACAGCTGCGCTGCCTCGTTAGCGGAGCAACACCATGGTGAGAAGACCTGGAAGAGAGTCGGACGTCAGAGATTCAGTCCATATGTGTGGCAGCTTCTGTACGTACGTGTGTGTGTGTGTGTGTGTGTGTGTGTGTGTGTGTGTGTGTGTGTGTGTGTGTGTGTGTGTGTGTGTGTGTGTGTGTGTGTGTGTGTGTGTGTGTGTGTGTGTGTGTGTGTGTGTGTGTTACCTAGAGTGTAGGCACAGACCAGCTTCTGGTTGGTGGAGACGTGGAGGCAGCGTGGAACCACGGAGCTGCTGTCAGTGTGGAGGGGGAGCATCAACACTGCAACACACAGCACTGCCAACAACACACACAACACCCACTGATACACACTGCTGACAGCTACACACACACACACACACACACACAGACAGAGAGATGAGACTGCATCACCTCTCTTTTGGAGAGTGATGAATGAATGAACGATTAAATGATGAATTAATCAATAATGATGAACGACTGATGAATGAACTGATCTGAACCCTGAACTGTCTCAGCAGGTGAAGAGACATCTCCGGCGGAGTACCCCTGTCCCCTGTCTTCCTATGGACCTTCCCTCAAAGGGACAGAACAGATTGGCCTTGGAACCAGATCCTAGTGGTCACTAGGGAAACGTTGCAGGACGTCCTGCTTTAAACCCCCTTTGCTCCGACTTCAGGTGTTAACGGAGCATGAAGGCTGGAATATACTTGCTGTTCAAAACGCGTACGCAACTGCATCATGGCTGACACACGGATCATGCGTTCATTTCACACGTCGCCGTGCATGTAGTCTGAAAAACGCGTACGGACCTGCAGTTCTGGCATCAGCAGCTCGGAGCAGCAGCAACAACAGAGGTTCAACAGAGGGCAGAATGCTTTGAAGAGAGCTGAGCAGAGCGCTGCTAAACACAGCGGTGATGGTGCTGGTGGGTGTTTTGTCCACCGATCAAACGTCTGAGTTGGTTACAGAGGTACTTCAGTCATCGCTCGACCGACATCGACTTTGCTCCAGATATTTCGGTAAATGAATCTCCTGACGACATGCGCATGCACGCTCCAAGCTTGTAACTCGTCCCAGTCAGGTAGCGCAGGATGACAGCCAGCTCTCTGCTGTTGTGTCTGGTTCTGAGCTGAAACAGCGGGACAATCCCACGTAACACGTCGTCAAACCAAACGGAGCAAATACAGAAATATCTTCGCTGTTTCTCATCAGCAGGACTAAGAACCCTCCAGTCTTCCAACGGCTCTGGTTGAACGACCCGACAAACCTTCTCCGATCGCGCTGTTTTCTTTACCGAGATCACAAGAAAAGCAGAGCAGTGATCTCTCCATCTCGTGTTGCTGTCTTGTTTATTTATCTTTATTCCCCCAGCTGGTTTATCAAACTACTACCAAATATTTTATTACTTTTCTAACTATGCTCTGCTTACTGCCCCCAACCGGTCACCGCCGGTACGACGCTCTCCTGGCGTGGTGGGCGCTAACGGACGCAGGTGCAACAGCAGGGATGTTCCAGCCGTTGGGGTTGGATGCAGTCTCTTGGATTTATACTTGGGCTGGAGCTGGTCACCTGCTGCTTTCCATCTTAGTAACTGAAACAGCCGAGGCTCATGGGTAATGAAGTCATGTATTTGTTCCCTGCTCTCTCTGGAGTGCAGTGATGTGGGGGTCTCTCACCTGGACAGGTAGGAAGCCGCAGGCGCGTCTGCGTCGGCACCAGCAGAGGAGACAGAGGACTGAAAGCAGGTAGCTTCTTCTGCCTCTCCACTCCTCCTCCTCGTTGTCTGCTCCTCCTCTCTTCTTCTCCTTCCTCTCCCCCGTCGCCCTCTCTCAGCTCCGCCCAGATCTCCCGTTCTCCCACCTGGCCCCCTCCTCTGACCTCCATGCGGAACCGGTCCCTGCGGCCCCAGTTGTGAGGGGAGACGTCGAGGTGACGCACCACCCTGGAAGGAAAAAGACGGTGCGTCCGAAATGCCATACTAAACAGTATATACTCAAAAAGTATACTTAAGTTCGGCACACTTTTGAATAAATATCAGTAGTATGCATTAATTCAGACGTAATACTCAGAGCCACACGGCACTTAGCAAGCAAACCCCGCTGCATTGCATTGTGGGAAGTTTCTGCTTAGCTAGTGTCCATCAATCCATACTAATACATTTCTCCGGAATGAGTATGGATAGAGCATACTATTGAGTACATACTAATGTTTTGTACGCATTAAAAAATCTCACATACTGTTTTTGCTACTCATTAGGGTGGAAGTATGAAATTTCGGACGCAGCTATTGACCTCTGAGGGTCTGTTACTGAGCGCTGGCGGCGCCCAGGCTGGTGGCTCTGCCAGCGCTCCAATTAAATTCTATAGAGGGTCTGCATTGACGTCACTTCCCCACTGGACCAGCCCCCTTACTTGCACTGGACTGGCAAAACATCAGCAAAAATGGCTGCAACTAGTGGAGAAGACGGGATAAAAGCCGATTATCGGCTTAAATTAAAATCAGTTGGACTTGACAGTGACCCGTACAGTTACCTGAAGAACCAGTGGTCCATGGACATTAATATTTGGCCACGAATCCAGTTTCCTGATATTTATATGTACTTAATTTCTACGCCGGGGAAATACACAAAGCAAAGCTTGAAGGCATACAAAAGACTTGACGCTTGGTCCTACTCCAAGACAGGATTTGTTGGCGAAATTAAAGTGATGAGGACACTGAACTTTATGATTTGACCGTTTAACTTTAGCTACCCAAAAATCCAACATTACCTGATACAAAATGGGAACCGCAAATCCAGGTTTTGGTGTCTGGAATCCAGTTGTTTCTGCGAATTGCAGCGATCCATTTGTCTCTCTTAAGCTTATTTTTCGTCAGTCTGTAAAACGATAACTCCGATTTCTTGGTAAATCTATGAGTACAGTCGATCGCACAACAGCTCTTTACCATTTTAAATGTTTTCCAGTTGCTCAAACTGAAAGTCTACGCTGCCACTCAGTCTTTCTGCCACTCAGTGGATGAAACCCGCTGTGAAGTCGCATCTGTGACGTCATGCGCATTCCCCTATTCAATTCAGTTTTATTTATATAGCGTCTATTACCAGATACCATAACAGGACCCCCGAGTAATTATTACATAACATAAACAATGGCAGGTGAAAACTCCCCTGCGCTCCAGCGCTCCAGCGCCCTGAACATAGAAAGTTCCTTCTTTCAGGTCCTCACCAGCTCAGAGTGGTTCTGAGACCTCGTCCCCATCTCCATCATGACTTCTTCATTTCACTTACAGTAATCCCTGGTTTTTCACAGGGGTTACCTTCCAAAAAGAACCCGTGATAAGTGAAATCCATGGTGTAGTAACGTTTATTTTTTTTATAATTATTATAATGTTCCAAATAGTGGAGATCAGCGCCGCCCCGCCGCGACCCGAGTAACTGGATATGAACGGGAGAATCGGCGCGGAACGTTTTGTCGACATTATGGGTTTGGAGGAAATTTGCAAACTTAAATTTGGCAAGCTGTTTTATGTACATGTACAGAACACAATTCACAATGAAAATCCGTGAATCAGCGAGACGGTGAAAGGTGAACCGCGTTATAGCGAGGGAATACTGTATTGTGTTTGGTTTTTGACCTGGACCTGGACCTGAATTTGGTTCTTAACCTGAATTTGGACCTGAATCTGGATCTGGATATGGACCTGAACCTGGAGTTTCCTGCAGCAGGAAGTATCTTAACCTGGACCTGGATCAAGTCCCGGACCTGAATTTGGTCCTTAACCTGAATCTGGGTCTGGACCTGGATCTGGAGTTTCCTGCAGCAGGACACATCTCAGTACGGTCTGGAGTACTTACAGGTCTACGCAGGACTTGGCGGCGACGCTGCCTTCAGCCTCCACCACCCTGTATAGGGAGGGGGCCGTGCACCAGGCTGGGGAGACAGAGAGAGGCAGTAAGGACCCACGGGCCGGCGGGGGGCGGTACCAGACCTACAGACAGGAAGCACCCACTCTTGAAGCGGATCGTGAAGCCGTAGGGGTTGTAGAGCGTCAGGACCCTGCGGTGGGAGCTCCTCTGGTCCGAGTGGAACACCAGCTCGCCGGGGAACAGGAAGACGGGCAGCGGCGCCGCCGCGCTCCCCTGCCCAGCGCATCGTCCCTCATGGCCGTCGCTCCTCATCACTCCGCCCTGCGTGGAGCCTCGCCCACTGCCATGATCTGAGCGGTGTCATCGGAGGCGTGGGGGGGTGGGCTCACAGCATGGACACCTGCAGGAAGGAGCGGAAAAGTCCAGGGTCAAGGAGCAGACCGTCCACAGAGAAACCCGGACCGTCCGAGGTCTGGATTCTTCCGTAACGGTCGGATCTGTAATCTGTAAATTCCTGCATTCAGTGATTCGGCAGGTTCTTCTTCTTCTCCTTTCGGCTTTTCCCTTCAGGGGCCGCCACAGCATATCAGTGGCCTCCATCTGAGGCCCCGTTTCCACGTAGCAAAAACTGTGGTGTTTTCAGTCGTTTTGGCTGTTCGTTTACACAAAAACGAAGCTCAAAGTCACCAAAAACGATAATTTCTGAAAACTCCTGCCAAAGTGGAGATTTGCAAAAACTCCGTCTTCATGTTTCCTTGTAAACGGAGGGAAACGGACATTTAGGCTGCAGAACATCACATTATATGAGTGAAACGTCACCAGCGTCATTGCTGCGACCTGTGTTTACAATTTGTTTGGCTACTGTAGTTACTCGTGTCATTTGTTGATTATTTTTTTCCAGGTTTCCGATTGGCTAGCATGACTTTATGCTTCTCGTTACACTGCCCCCTGTAGGTTTGGCATGATCATAGCACCCTTTAACAGCGTATTTATGCAGGTTTGTGTAAATTATGGTATTTTTCAAAACGTAGAGGGGGAAATATCCCTTTTTATTTTTGTTAATACCCGTCTATGTGTAAACGTGGCCTGAGTCTGTCTTCTGCATCCTCTTGTCTTACCCCAACTACCTTCATGTCCTCTTTCACTACATCTATAAACCTCCTCTTTGGTTCCTCTGGGCCTTCTGCCTGAAAACTCACCATCCTTCTACCAATATTTTCACTATCTCTCCTCTGGACGTGTCCCAACCATCTCAGTCTGACCTCCCCGACTTTATCTCCAAAACCTCTAACATGTGCTGTCCCTCTGATGTCCTCATTCCTGATCATATCCAGTCTGGTCACTCCCATAGAGAACCTCAGCATCTTCATCTCTGCTACCTCCAGCTCTGCCTCCTGTCTTTTCCTCAGTGACACTGTCTCTTAAACAACATGGCTGGTCTCACCACAGTTTTGTACACCTTTCCTTTCATTTTAGCTGAAACTCTTTTATCCCACCTGACACTTTTCTAATTCTTTATTGATTTCATAAAATATTCCAATTTTTTTAGATTCTTTTTTTGGGGTTTTCATAAGCTGTGAGCCATAGTCATCAAAATTATAACATATAATAACATATAATAAAGGCTTGAAATATCTCACTTTGCATGTAGTGAGAAATAATATATTTGTTTCACCTTTAGTTGAATTTACTGAAACGAATTAAGTTTAGCAATATATTCTAACTAATACTCTAACGCATTACTTTTTAAATTCAGTAACGCAATTACCGTTACCAAATGGTGCGTTACTCCATTATTTCTGGCTACAGTGAAGCTTTGTTTCCACACGCAGAGACCAGAGGAAACGTAGTGGGAATGTGTGTGTGCTTTCAAAAACATGACTGGTCATGGCGAGCCAAGATAGCAAGGCGAGTTTCGCAACGTGGAGATATTGTCATTACAGTAATCCCTGGTTTTTCGTGGGGGTTTCGTTCCAAAAAGAACCCGTGATAAGTGAAATCCACGAAGTAGCAACCCTTTTTTTTTTTTTTTTTTTTTTTTTTTTACAATTATTATAGAAGGCTTCATATTGTGGAGATCAGCCCCGCCTCGCACGTATTCCACTGCTCCTCTGACTGACCCTGCATCCCGACTCTGTAGCGTCTTTTTCTTCTAAAGCCGCGGTGCGGGTGTGTTTTTTCCAGAGAAGAACATAGTTATCAGTCGTTGTTGTCGCTCTTTTTTCTTCTGGGCAAAAAGATTCTGCAGAACACAATGCACAATGCAAATCCATACAGTACCATGCTGAAATGAAGGCTAGAGGGTAGGAATGGGCGATATTTTACCGTTCATGATATACCGTCGAAAAAATTCCCCCAAGAATTTGTCATCTCGCGGTAAAAACGATAAATTCCCGTTGATGACGTTTTTGTGTGAAGCTGATTTATGGTTCTGTGTTAAATTGTATTGGTATTTTTTTTATCGTTATCGGTAGTGCTGGACAGTATACCGGTCCATACCGAATACCAGTGTTTATTTTTCTTATGATATGAATTTTTCATATACCGTAATACCGGTGAGTATGTACAGTAGCGCACACAACGTTGGGAACGCCGCGCGGCGCTACGTTCCGCCGCGCGCCGCTGGACAGTGTTTGTTTCCCCTACCACTGTATGGGCCCGGTGGGGCCGCCAGGCCAACGAGACCCCCCGCTAGGCCTAAAAAAAAAAAAATCAATGATCATTTACGTTTAAGAGCCTCTGCAGCTGTTCTGCAACGGGAGTCAACCTGCTTCGTTGCCTAGTAAAGCCTGAGTTATGGTTCAGCGTTAAATCGACGTAGAGCCTACGCCGTAGGGTACGCAGTGACGTGCACCGTACGGCCGCTCGCTGCGTATCCTACGCCGTAGGCTCTGCGTTGGTGTAACGCGGACCATAAATCAGCCTTAACGATGCGAGTACCGCTGCTGAGAGCGCGGGCATATTATTATACATTATGGGATGTATAGAGTTTGTAGCCAGCCAACTATGGTGCCGGCCAAAAAAAGAAAAAATATCGCGGGCAACAGACAACATGATATAAAGAAATGTTTCTGCCAGGTCCGTGTGTTTGTGTTTGCATGTGACGCTGCAGGGAAGCATGAAGGAAAACACAGCCCGACGACACACCATGCGTCCGCTGGGTCCTAGCGCCGGCACACGTAGAGCCAATGTTATTTTGTGTGTGTGTAATAAACAACTAGCACGTTTATATTTTGCATTTTGTTTTCTTACTGTACCGAAAATGAACCGAACCGTGACCTCCAAACCGAGATACGTACCGAACCGAGATTTTTGTGTACCGTTACACCCCTAGAGGGTAGGGATGGGCGATATTTTACCGTTCTCGATATACCGTCAAAAAAATTCCCCACGGTAAGAATTTGTCATCTCACGGTAAAAATGATAAATTCCCGTTGATGACGTTTTTGTGTGAAGCCTGATTTATGGTTCTGCATTAAATCCACGCACAACGTACGTGTGCGGGAAAGAAAGAAAGAAAGAAAGAAAGAAAGAAAGAAAGAAAGAAAGAAAGAAAGAAAGAAAGAAAGAAAGAAAGAAAGAAAGAAAGAAAGAAAGAAAGAAAGAAAGAAAGAAAGAAATATTCCTGTTGATGACATTTTTGTATTGGTATTTTTTTTATCGTTATCGGGATAAATGCCAGAAATGATCATGATAATTTTTTAGTCCATACCACCCATCCCTACTAGAGGGGCGTTATTGGGAGCATTTAAAATAATGTTTTTTTTTAAGTAACTAAAAAGTTACTTTTCATAGTAACGCATTACTTTTTGGTCTAAGTAACTGAGTTACTTTTTAATTAAGTAACTAGTAACGGTAACTAGTTACTATTTTTCAGTAACTAGCACAACACTGTTTCTGACACAAACATCAACAACCGTCTGAATAATAATAATAATAATAATGATGATGATGATGATGATGATGATGATGATGATGATGATGATGATGATGATGATGATGATGATAATAATAATAATAATAATACTGATAATGACCACGTGTGACGTCACGCAGCAGATAAACAGGAAGCCGGTTGTGTGTTTTGCTAACAGAGGCTAACAGATCCGTCACAGACAACCGCAGAAACAACCTCAAAAACAAGCGCAACGCGCGGTAGCAGAGAGCTCCAACTGTCCGCCGCTCGGGACTGCGAGGGCCCGGCGTGAAGACGCGGTTTATGGCAGAAACAAGTGCGAGTGTCTGCACTCACCGGCAGACGGTGTCTCTGTCTCTGAGAGCCGCTTCATCCCGCAGAGCCCGCCTCCAGCTGGAGTCTCAACCAATCAGCCTCGAGAACGATCTTTCCGCAGCTTCTTATTGGACGTCGGTGCCGTCACTCACTTCAAAAGGCTTTCTTAGGTGAACGGTGCCGCCATGTTGGTTGAGGAACAAACATGGAATGATGAGAATTTCTTAAAAAAAGATTTAAATTTGAGGTAGATCAATGTTCCTTCTGCGAAAAGGATGAAGAAACACTGGATCATTTGTTTTATCAATGTCCTTTGTATCATTGTTTCTGGACAGACATACACAATTGGATATCTCTTAAAATTAATAATGTTCCACCTTTTGAATATAAATTCAAAATATTATTTTCATATTATTATTATTATTATTATTATTGTTATTATTATTATTATTTAATATTGTATTATCATTTAATATATTATTATATATTAATATTTAATTAATATTATATCAATATAATATATATTAATTATTATTATATATATTATTTAATATATTAATATTATTAATATTTAATTATTATTTTTATTAATTTATTATTCATTATTATTATTATTGCCATATTATTTTCTTCATGGATGATTTGGAATTTTCTGTTTCTGATATTATTGATATAATTTTGTTACTGGGTAAGTACTATATTCATTGTGCCAAATGGAGAAATTGGTAAACCCTCCTTCCAGGGTTTTATTAACAATTTAAAGATTTTTTTCACATGTCTCAAAAGAATAGAAAACAAAAATGCAAGTAAAATAAGTCTAGACATTGCTCGTTATTTGTTATTCTAATTTAATAATTCCTCTCCTTGTCTATGCTCCATTATGTGAATTTAAATGCTTAATTTATTTTGTTTTTTGTTTTTTGTATTACTTACAAGAATCCCCCTTTTTTTTTTAATTTTCCTTTCTTTTCATATTGCATTTAAATTGATATTTGTCCATTATCCTCTTTGAGAGTTTGTATATTTTCAATAAAGTTTTGTTTAAAAAAAAACATGGAATAAAAGGGATGTTTCTATCTTTCTTGTGGACCTCATAGTCAATTAGGCCTACTTCTATGGAGCTAGAACAGTCTCATAATTCACAAATGCACAGGACAAGTTTTACAAATGCACGGACCGATTTGCAAATACACACACCGTTTCACACGTGCACAGAACAATTCACACGTGCGTAGGACAAGATATACAAATGTATTTTTGATGCACACACAAATATAACCTGATTTACAAATATTTTTTTGTCTGTGAGCTGCGCTGGATTTGTGTGTGAGTTTTGAGACTCCCCTGACGTGACTAGATCCACAAATAGGTTTTTTTAACACGGAAGGATCTGCAACCAATCAGATTAAAGGGGCGGATACACCTGCTGTTTGAACTGCGTTAGTGCCGTTCGCTTAGAAAAGTGATTAATATTTCAAGTTAGTGGAGTAAAGATAAAAAACAGTTACAGGAGATAAAAAATAAATAAACAGGATGGAGAGGAGATCACTGCTGCTTTTCTTGTGATCCCGGTAAATAAAACAGCGCGATTGGAGATGGTTTGTGGGGCTGTTCAACCAGAGCCGTCGGGACTGGAGAGCTCCAAGTCCTGCCGATGCAGCACCTGATGATGAGAAACAGCGGAGATTTTTATATATTTGCTCTGTTTGGTTTCACGAAGTACTGTCCCGCTGATTGAGCTCAGAACCAGACAGACCGCAGCAGAGGCTGCGCTGCCTGACGGGGACGAGCTGCAGCAGCTGCAGGTCGAGCAGCAGCGCATGTCAGGAGATTAATTTACCAAAATGTCTGGAGTAAAGTCGGTATCAGTGACTGATAACCGAAGACCTCTGTATCCAGCTCAGATGTTTGATGATCGGTGGACTAAACCCCGACCAGCATCATCACGGCTGCATCTTCCCACGAGCATGACTCTGCACCGGGAATGTGTTGATCTGCCACCGTTTTGACACATGTTTGTCTCTGTGTGGTGGCGATGTCACATCATAAATGTGAGGATAACAGCTGCTTGTATCTGACCTCCGTGTCTGGTCACTGTGGTCAGCTGGTGTCTGACCGGGACCAGCGCCGCTCGCGGCCAGAGCCAGAACACGACCTGCAGCAATATTCACCCCCGTCAACAGGCTCGTTCTCCTGAAAGACACCTGTAGTTCAAATACAGAAATATCTCAGCTGTTTCTCATCATCAGTTGCTGCATCGGCAGGACTTGGAGAGCAGATCCCGACGGCTCTGGTTGAACAGCCCGACAAACCATCTCCAATCGCGCTGTTGTATTTACCGGGATCACAAGAAAAGCAGCAGTGATCTCCTCTCCATCCTGTTTATTTATTTTTTATCTCCTGTAACTGTTTTTTGTCTTTACTCCACTAACTCGAAATATTAATCACTTTTCTATGTGAACAGCGCTAACGCAGCTCAAACAGCAGGTGTATCCGCCCCTTTAATCTGATTGGTTTAGAGTAAATCGTCCCCCACGTAGGTCTGCTCTTATGATTGGCTGGAACAAATGAAGACATCTGATTGGTTGCAGATCCTTCCGTGTTAAAAAAAACCTATTTGTGGATCTAGTCACGTCAGGGGAGTCTCAAAACTCACACACAAATCCAGCGCAGCTCACAGACAAAAAAATATTTGTAAATCAGGTTATATTTGTGTGTGCATCAAAAATACATTTGTATATCTTGTCCTACGCACGTGTGAATTGTTCTGTGCACGTGTGAAACTGTGTGTGTATTTGCAAATCGGTCCGTGCATTTGTAAAACTTGTCCTGTGCATTTGTGAATTATGAGACTGTTCTAGCTCCATATACTTCCCTTTTCTGATAGGATTTTATATTGTCATATATCCTAATTTGAATACCTAAATAACTTTTTCCAGTGTGTTTTTTCCTCATGAGTCTAACATTGATCCACATTTCTTCTTGCTTTTTATTTTAACATAGAGCTTCTAAGTCACTGCAGATCAGAATCAGAATCGGAATCAGAATCATGTTTATTTGGCCAGGTCAGGTCAGACAAGACATGGAATTTGACTCGGTTATTTTAGCTCACTCACAGTAAATAGGTAATAGACAATTGGCAGCTCTTATTAACATACAGGATATACAATTTTTAAAAAGTGAAAGGTGCAGCAATCGAGGTAGACATGATTATTGGAAGGTGCATTGTCACAGCATATGATTGTGTTATTATTATTATTGTCAAAATGTCATTATCAAAATGTTTTGTAAACTATGTAAACATTTAATTAATGAATATTAAAACAAATATGTTTTGAAAGATAATCTAGTGGTTGTTTTAATCCAATATGCTACATCTGCCAAGACCATGAAGGAAAATAAGGGAACTTAGTAGCGGAGTGGGGAGTTAAGGTGAAGAGTGAGATGGCAAAGCCTAAACAGGACAAGCTGAAGATCCAAGTATGAACTCTTAGGTCATTTAAGTTTGAATCAGAGCTGCATCGAAGCAGGTCCAGAACCGAAGGACAGTTGGTCCTGATGACAAACCGGTGATGTGTGGCAGTGTCTTAAATAAATCAACCAACAGCATCTTGGAGGCTGACACAATGTCTGAGTAATGGAGGTAAAGTATGCTGTTACTGCCTTTCAAGAACAAGAGTGATGTCCAAAACTGTAGCATCTCTGCACATCGAATGATGAGACAAAGACGATCTGGAAATATTTGGTGGAACATTCTGGGAGGAATTCTGGGAGTATGGTAGAGTGATCCAGGAAATATATGAGGTCCAGGAAATAAATCAGGTCCAGGACATGTATAATGTTCAGGACATGTGTGAAGTCCAGGACATTCAAATTCAAAAATACTTTATTTATGCCTGAAGAGAAATTATTATCATTAAGCCTGCACACTCTTCACATTAAAAATTACCAAGTTAAGATTTTTAGAATTTAGTTAAAATAAAATAAAAATATTCCTGAAAATCATATGGAATCCATATGTACATTGAGTCTCTGTTTTTTTTTTTTATTAAACTATATCATTTTCATTTTTCATTCATTTTTCATTTTCATTCCGCTTGGTACGGTAATTTATCTGTACAATTAAGGTCCAAGTTGGTTGGTCTCATGCAGACGGCATGGAAGATAACAGGTGTACAGGTACAACCACACCTGCAGTCCACCTATGAGCAGGCTGCTCTAAGGCTGGCCAACAAGATCATATGCGATCCTTCCCACGTGTTACACAGTGAGTTCCAGTTACTGCCATCAGGGAGGAGGTTTAGGGCCCCACGCTGTAGGCTAAATAGATTTAAAAACTCTTTTATCCCATCCTCAATAAGGCTACTTAATAGCAGCAAATGAAATATAGAGGAGGGCAGAGGTGTCAAAAGTATTCACATTCATTACTCAGGTAAAAGTATAGATACTAGAGTTTAAAAATACTCCTGTAGAAGTTGAAGTATTAACTCAAGTTTTTTACTCAAGTAAAAGTATAAAAGTACTGGTTTCAAAACTACTTAAAGTATAAAAGTAAAAGTAATGTAAGGGGGAAAAAGCCATTAAGGACAAAAGCCATTGAAAATGAATGCATCTTAGTATAATGCAAATATATTAAAGAAGCATATATGTGTACTATTGAGCATTAACATGTGTTTCAGAGAGCAGGAGATATGATGACTAGTTGCCTATAAGTATTGTAATGGTGCAAAAAGTCAAACTTCAGAGGCATGTTATCATTTATCCTAACCTTTATTGGAATGTACATCCAAGTTTAGTTGCAGGAATCTGAGGGAACGGATGTAAGAACAAAACTGGACAAGAACATCTGAAACAAGCACAACCAAAATCACTCTATCCGGATGGAGCAATTTAACTGGATAGTTTTTTCTTAAAGGCCGAAATGAAATAGAGTAACGAGGCTGTTTTTAAAATGTAAGGAGTAAAAAGTACAGATAATTGCGTGAAAATGTAAGGAGTAAAAGTAAAAAGTCGTCCCAAAAATAATTACTCCAGTGAAGTATAGATAACCAAAATTTCTACTTAAGTAAGGTAACAAAGTATTTGTACTTTGTTACTTGACACCTCTGACTGAAGGAGGGTTATCTTTGAACTGTGTTATTGAAACGGTATCATCTAGTTAGTACACACACTCTGTGGTCTATGTCTATGTAAATATGGTGTATGTTCTTGTCCTTGAGAAGTCCCTGTCCTTTGTTGTTGTTGATTCTTGTTGTCTGTGTTTCTATGGGCGCAGCATGGGTTAAAGCCCAACCCGAATTTCCCACACGTGGTGGGACAATAAAGTGAATCTTATCTTATCTCTTCTTACACGATATAAAAGAGAACAACAACCACAATACAGGAGACTTAAAAACAACAGTGATACAAAAAGAAAACAGTGTCAAGTGCAAGTGTACAGACATGAAAGCCAGTGGTTCCACAACATAGATGTGAACCTGACTGAGCTAAGTGCAGGATTCGTTAAGCAGGTAATAATGCTATTTAAAGAGTTAGATACTCTACATATAAATGTATATATCAAATTCCGTAGCACAGCAGCACCGGTTGGTACTCCAACACTAACAAACAGATGACTGTCTGGCACTACAGCTCCTTGGGACTTTAAGAAGCAGCCTCATACAGTCATTATAAGCCAAAGTGAGCCTCTGCATGCTGCTTTTCTTGTACCAACACCACAAGTGGCCAGTGTATAGGGATGTACAATATGTTTTAAACAAAGACATTTTAACATCCACCGAGCACATGCTGAATTTGTGCAGCAGCATATTAGCTTGGTCATACATTCTTCGACACTGTCTATAAATATCTCTGTCATCAGAGAGATCATTAGTCATAAAATGACCGAGGTACCTTTTATTGTGTTAAATTTCATTATATGAATGTAAATGAATTAATTATTCACTCATTAATGTATTTCTAGGGTTTTTTAGGTTACACTCTCTGAATTACGTTATTACCGGATGTGTATGGAGTGGATTATGAAGCTAAAACTGCGTGAACGTCCAGATTTACGGGTTCAAACGGAGCCCTGAAGGCACCGCACCGCGCCGGTCCTCGGCCTGTGATTGGTCCTCGCCGGTGTACTGCCAATTTCTGCTACCTGACGAGAAAGCTACTTTGTGGTTCGCACAGTCGATTTTCAAAGTTTGATTGCCATGCCAAATTGATAATATGGGATGTTGAGTATTTTGATCCTTCAAAATACACTACCCATAACATGAATTGCATTACACTTTGTGAACATTATACGATAAAGAGAAAAAAAACAATTCTGTCGTTTTATTTGATATGCATTCAGTCATTCGCCTTTATTTAACCAGGCAGGTCATTAAGAACACATTCTTATTTACAATGACGACCTGGCAAACGACAAGGACCACTTGGGGGAAAAGGAAGTGGTTTAGGGAGTAAAATTGTAGCTCTACAAAGGTAGTAAACCATACGGGAGCATTTTTTGGCAAAGCAGCAGAAATTGGCAGAACACCGGTCCTCGGCCTGTTATTGGTCCTCGCCGGAGCTCGGCCTGTGATTGGTCCGCGCAGGTGTTCTGCCAATTTCTGCTACCTGCCGAGAAATGCTACTTTGTGGTTCTGCGCATGCGCACAGTCGATTTTTCAAAGTTTGATTGATAATATGGGATGTTGAGTATTTGATCCTTCAAAAATACACTACCCATAACATGAATTGCATTACACTTTGTGAACATTATACGATAAAGAAAAAAAACAAACAATTCTATCGTTTTATTTGATATTCATCCAGTCATTCGCCTTTATTTAACCAAGCAGGTCATTAAGAACACATTCTTATTTACAATGACGGCCTGGCAAGCGACAAGGACCACTTGGGGGAAAGGGAAGTGGTTTAGGGAGTAAAACACACTAAAATTGTAGCTCTACAAAGGTAGAAAACCATTAGGGAGCATTTTTTGGCAAAGCAGCAGAAATTGACAGAACACCGGTGCTCGGCCTGTGATTGGTCCTCGCCGGAGCTCGGCCTGTGATTGGTCCTCGGCCTCAGCTCTGCTCGGCCTGTGATTGGTCCTCGCCGGAGCTCGGCCTGTGATTGGTCCTCGCTGGAGCTCGGCCTGTGATTGGTCCGCGGGGCTGCGTGTGTCTCCGTGTCCGCTGCAGAGAGTCACCTTGCGTAGCTGCTGCTGCTCGCCGCTGTACCAGCCTAGACCAGGGGGACTGTCCGGCCCAGAGGCACTCCGGCACTCCGGCAGGCAGGCAGGACTGTGAGCGGGTCAGAGGTCACGAGGTCACGAGCAGCCGGGGACGAGCATGGCGCAGGCGAAGCCCAAGACCTCCCCGAAGGCCATCAAGTTCCTGTTCGGGGGCTTGGCCGGGTAGGTAGCCGGGGCTAACGGGCTAATGTCAGAGGTCGAGAGAGATGAACGACCCTCAGGGTCGTTTACTGACGGGGTCGATCATTAACCACCTCTATCTGCAGGGCCGGTAACAGCCTGACAGCAGCTGAGCCAGACTGTAACACTGGTGTTAGTTAGGGAGGAGTCGTGATGGAATCACAACAGCACTGGTTTGGGTTTATTATGAGGTAAACTGCTCATAAACACAAACCAATGATGGGCATCACTGGTTTGTTTCTCTGACGTAACCAGTCACTGCCATGACAATGTATGTGTCATGTAAATGTAAATGTAAATGTACTTTATATACAGAGGTGTCAAAAGTATTCACATTCATTACTCAGGTAGAAGTATAGATACTAGAGTTTAAAAATACTCCTGTAGAAGTTGAAGTATCAACTCAAGTAAAAGTATAAAAGTACTGGTTTCAAAACTACTTAAAGTATAAAAGTAAAAGTAATGTAAGGGGGAAAAAGCCATTGAAAATGAATGCATCTATAATGCAAATATATTAAAGAACCATATATGTGTACTATTGAGCATTAACATGTGTTTCTGAGAGCAGGAGATATGATGACTAGTTGCCTATAAGTATTGTAATGGTGCAAAAAGTCAAACTTCAGAGGCGTGTTATCATTTATCCTAACCTTTAGTGGAATGTACATCCAAGTTTAGTTGCAGGAATCTGAGGGAACGGATGTAAGAACAAAACTGGACAAGAACATCTGAAACAACCACAACCAAATTCACTCTATCCGGATGGAGCAATTTAGCTGGATAGTTTTTATTTAAAGGCCGAAATGAAATAGAGTAACAAGGCTGTTTTTAAAATGTAAGGAGTAAAAAGTACAGATAATTGCGTGAAAATGTAAGGAGTAAAAGTAAAAAGTCGTCTGAAAAATAATTACTCCAGTGAAGTATAGATAACCAAAATTTCTACTTAAGTAAGGTAACAAAGTATTTGTACTTCGTTACTTGACACCTCTGTTTATATAGCACTAGGGCTGCAGCTATCGAATATTTTAGTAATCGAGTATTCTACTGAAAATTCCATCGATTAATCGAGTAATCGGATAAAACATATTTTTGTTTAGTTAAAGAGCAATTATAAATATACATAAGATGTTAGATGTTAATTGACATCACTAAGATTAAATTATATAATACAGTAGGTTCATGGCTGTGCATTTAAAAACCCTGAACTTACACCAGTTGACCAAATTCATCGCCTTCACTCAAAAAACTAAGTATCTTACCAAGAAATATTCTTATTTCTAACCTAAAAATGCCATTACACCTGATAACACACATAACTTAAAAGGTTAGGTGTTTTTCCCACGTGTTTCAATTGAACTTTCATTTGTGTCAAGCAAATTTTAAGTTCTAGTTACGGTAAGTTTAAGTTAAAGTCTTTAAGATTTTAAGTTTTGGCAGAGTTCAAAATAAAATTATGAGACCTTATGAGCACATTTTCTTTTAGTTAAAACTGTAGCGGGAACAGATGTTTAGAGGAACCTATGTATGTACCGGGTTAGAGGGGGGACATATAGGAGAACGGACCAGAAGAATATAGCGTGGATTAAAAATAAAAGTTAAGCACTGAGCTACATGTGTCTCCCGTCTGGACCATTGCATACTCATTGCCTGAACATGTTACTAAAACCAAACAAATCCGCCGCCTCTTTCTTCTTCCTTTACGTGCACGGCGTCAGCGCGTTGTGCCGCATTAAATGTAGTCTTGGGGGCGAAATACCAATGCCTTGGGCTGGCAAAATTAAACGATTCCTCGAGGCAGAGAAAATTCCTCGATCATTTTTTGTACCGTAATCGAATTACTGGAATTATTCAAGGAATCGTTTCAGCCCTATATAGCACCTTACATCGACCTACAGGTGAACCAAAATGCTTTACAGAATAAACATACAATCAAGACAAAAAAGTGCTTGCAGAATAAAACATACCATCAAGACCAAAGTATAAAAAAGTGTTGCCACACTACTGGGTATTAAAAGCCACCCTGAATAAATACGTTTTCAGTTTAGATTTAAAAAGGCCCAGGTCAGAGATCACACGTAAGTCACAGGGGAGCTGATTCCAGAGCCTGGGGCAACTGAAAAGGCTCGGTCACCCCAGCGCTTCTGCTTTGACCTGGGCACTTCCAACAAACGTTGGTTGGAGGATCTCCGAACCAGTGTTTGTGTCTATGACAGTCTGCCGCCAGTGGTTCGTGTTTTCGGTGACGTAACCAGGGTTCCCACTATTTCCCTGAAATTATTTTCCAGGAAATTTTAAGCCAACATTGTAATTAAGAGTTCTTCTCCTACCTGTGGTCTCTGTGAGCATCTCACTCTGTTGACAACTACTTTTATTGAAATCAACAGGGTTAAGTCGACATGAAAAGTCCTTAATCTCTCTAATTTCTTCCCCCATCAATCTGTGCACAGATCCTAACAGAGTTCCTAAAGCTTTTCCACTTACTTTCTATTGTCAGATGATAAAACAAGTGTGAAATACTGGATAAATTCAATTTTATTTATATAGCGTCTTTTACAACAGAAATTGTCTCTAGGATCTTTCCAGAGACCAGAACATGAGCCCCGAGCAATTATTACATAAACATAACAGAAACACCTGCAGGTAAAAACTCCCCCAGTGGGAGGAAAAACCTTAAGCCAAACAGAAAAACTCCCCTTTAGGAGGGAAGAAACCTTGAGCAGCGCTGAAGATCACCTGTTACCTGTAATTACCTCCCGCTCTGCTGAAATCACAGTTGCATCCCGTTCAGTGAAGGCCACGCCCACTCCAGCTCTCCTCCACCTGTCACTCAACACAGGACAGGGAGGAGCTCGTAACCGTGGGAGAGAAAACCCTCACATCTAGCGACACTTTTCAACTTTCAGTCGCTAGTTTTGTCTCTAAGCGTTTAGTCCTTTTTTTTTTTCGTTTTCCAGGACGGGTGGGAACCCGTGGGAAATGTCAGGGTTCTGGTACCTGAGAGGTTGTTTTCTTAGCTGTCTCCTGATTGGTTGAATCGAGATTTTAGAATTTGGTTCTGGAATCTTCCATAGAGAGAGGACTGCACAGGATTCAGGTCCAGTTTGCAGTTCAAATTCAGGACCAGGTCCAAATTTGGATTCAGAATTAGTTTCAGGCCTGGATTCACATTCAGATTCAGACCAACGTCCAGATTAGCTTTAGGTCCAGATTCAGGTCCAGGTTTGGGTCCAGATTCAAATCGAGGTCCCGGTTCAGATTTAGGTCAAGATTCAGGTTCAGGTCCACAATTAGGTCCAGGTACATATTTGGGTCCAGATTCAGGTTCCAGATTGAGGTTGAGGTCCAGGCCCAAGTCTAGACTCTGGTGTAGGTCCAGATTCAGATTCAGGTTGAGATCCAGGTCCAGATTTAGATTTTTAGATTTAGATTTATTTATTTGCACAGTTAAACATTACACAAATAAAATTACCAACTTTACAAATTAAAGTGCAGGAAGAGGCGAAAACTCAAAAGAGCTTATCAGGTGCCTCCACCTATAGTTATAACATAACATTTAATATCATACTTATAAAAACAAAATATACAAATGAGCAGTTAGAAATCTATAGATGATAGAAATTAAAGGAAAATTACAAAGAATTTACACAAAAGAAAAATGATCGGATAAATGAAAAATGATAGAGTACAATTTAATAATTTAAGAAACAAACAAAAAATATACGACTAAATAACAAACCAAATGAACAAAAACAAAAAATAATTTCAAGGAGATTACACAAGGCGGTAAAATTTTTCAGCACATCCATTACTTATGCCAGAGCAGTTCCATTTACAAAACAAAAATTAAGTGGTGTTTGAGACATCCTTTAAAATCTTGTACAGAGAAGCATTTTTTTGCTAAATGGGAATATGTATTCCATAGTTTGACACCCCTGTACCGTATTGCATATTTACCCCTGGTTGTAACACATTTTGGAGGATGCAGATCTAACTCTCGACGGGTTGCATAAGTATGGACCTGAGAGTTTGTAGTGAAATAGTCTTTGAGGTGAGCAGGAATGCTTTCCTCCTTTAAGACCCTATAAATAAAAACACATGTCTGATAAATATTTATGTTATAAAAAAGATTCAGGTTGAGATCCAGGCCCAATTCTGGATTCTGGTGTAGGTGCAGGTTGAGGTTGAGGTTGAGGTTGAGGTGTAGGTTCAGGTCCAGGTCTAGATTCAGGTCCAGATCCAGATTCAGGTCCATTAAGAGTCGCATATCTGTGTGACTTGTGTGCAGCTATTAGTGTTTCCATCCAGTTCTCCTTAGCCCCGCCTCCAGCTATGATGTCATTGTGATGTAATGTTTGTGTACAGCTGCATTCATAGAGACACACCAGCAGGACCTGGACCCTGGAGCGGCTGAACTGTCGTCACGTCTCACCTCCCTGGGTGTGTTTCAATCTAGCTGTTTGTAACCCGTGGCTGTGTCTGTCCAGGATGGGGGCGACGGTGTTCGTCCAGCCACTGGACCTGGTGAAGAACAGGATGCAGCTGAGCGGTCAGGGGACGACGGCTCGAGAGTACAAGACCAGCTTCCACGCTCTGTTCTCCATCCTGAAGAACGAGGGAGTCGGCGGCATCTACACCGGGTGAGAGAAAGCTGTGAGGGTCCGGTCAGCAGCCGGGGGGGAGGTGGGCGGGAGCAGGGGAGGGGGGGCAAGGATGTGGTCCAAGTCGGAGGAACATCAGATCCAGCTGAAGGCTGCTGTCCTGGATGGGATGATGGGGGCGTTGGACGATGCCTAGAGATGCACCGATCGATATCGCCCAATAATGCCCCTATCGGGTTTGATCGGAGTTCTCAAAATAATAGTTCAAAGCAGGCAGATTCGTTTACAACAACAAACTGCCGCCCCTGCGTGCGTTCCCACATCTCAGACAGAGGTGTCCTGAGGGGGCGTCGCCGGTCTGGGAGTTTTACAATGTCCGAAAAGGACCACAAATTCGCAGTTTGCAAGCTGTGTGCAAAGGAGATACCCCGAGGAGGAATGTTACAAAAGAATTTCAACACAACGAAGCTGATAACATTTTAAAGTTTCTCACGTCAGGGAGTATACAGGACTGTCTCAGAAAATTAGAATATTGTGATAAAGTCCTTTATTTTCTGTAATGCAAAAATGTCATACATTCTGGATTCATTACAAATCAACTGAAATATTGCAAGCCTTTTATTATTTTGATATAGCTGATCATGGCTTACAGCTTAAGAAAACTCAAATATCCTATCTCAAAAAATTAGAATATTCTGGGAATCTTAATCTTAAACTGTAAGCCATAATCAGCAATATTAAAATAATAAAAGGCTTCCAATATTTCAGTTGATTTGTAATGAATCCAGAATGTATGACATTTTTGTTTTTTTAAATGCATTACAGAAAATAAAGAACTTTATCATAATATTCTAATTTATAATAATCTGAGACAGTCCTGTATAAAGAACAGTAGCGTGCAGCAACGCCGCTAACTCAGCTGAATGTAACAGAGACCTATAAACGACAGCAGAAACAGCAAGAAAAATAAAGAACTACATCGTAAGGTAATGGACTCATAAGCCTTGATCATCAGCTGCTTTTTGTTGTAGAAGACATCGGGTTTAAACGCGTAGTTAGTTGCTTGGATCCGCTGTATGCGCTGCCAAGTCGTAATTATTTCACTGATGAAACCCCGTCTGAGTTATACTCACTACATACAGTCAGAGAGCAGGTTTCGACATTTTTTTAGTTTTCTAAAATGCATTTGCAGATTTTATTTCTTTGTAGACGGTCGTTTATTTTTATTAACTGACTACTATTATATATTTTCGCAGGAAAAATATCACTGCTAAAAAAGATGAGAAGATATTTATTCTGAGAATTTCAGTTTTGAATACGAGGAAAGTGACAAAGTAAAACAGTTAAAAAAGAAGTGCTGACTTTTTCGGCACACTGGCGTAAATATCCGCACCAATTTTTAAAAATAAATACACTTAATTGTACTGGAAAAATCTCTAAATCACAAAGAAACACTCTCGGATGTAATAAGAAAGATTTTGCTTTTAATTAAATTTCCTATAAAAAAGCGAAATATAAAAAAAACATATTTGTTTCTGTTTATCTTTGTAAAATGATATTAAAAGTATCTTACATAATTTGAAAAAAAAAAACGAGAAATGTCAAGAAAAGATCCTGAAGAAATATATTTTACATAATTAGAGTGTAAACAAAGTGCATATTTCCTTTAAAATGAACTAATCTGATATTGGATTAGATAACAATAGTAAAAAAAAAAAAAGAATTAGAGAAAACATTTTCTGCACCGGTTTTGTTATTTTGAGCGTGCGGCCCGCAAGAAAAAAATTGGTCAAATCCGGCCCGCCAAGCAAAATGGGTTTGACACCCCTGCTCTAGAGGGTGAAATATTGCACATCAGCCTGCAATAAAACAGTGTTTAATTCATGACACTTTCTCATCTCCTAATTTTGATACCTAATAATACAATGTCAGTGTTGTGTACATGAGACAACAATATTGAAGAATTTATGGATTTCACACTGTGATCGGCCCTTAAAATCCTGATGGTGCATCTCTAGTGGAGGGTGGGGTTACAACAGGGTGGTGGAGTCGGGACTGACGTCGGTGTTGGTGTCAGTCTGTCCGCAGGTCTGCTGCGTCAGGCGACCTACACCACCACCCGCCTGGGCATCTACACCATCCTGTTTGAGAAGATGACCGGAGAGGACGGCCGGCCGCCAAACTTCTTCCTCAAGGTGTGTCCGTGTGTTTTATTGGTTTTTTTTTTTTACATTTATCACACAGAGATGAAAAGTACAGGACATATGCATGACTTCAATTTGCACATTAATCCCCAAAATGTTCAGCTGAAACATTGACACAGTGAGTCCACCATTCCAACACCCGCCCATAGGTTTACAAGATATAAAGCACACTTGAGGAGTAATAGAACAGAAGTGAAAAGGGAAAAAATAAACATAAAAAGGGGAGTGTTCACTGCTGCGATCGATCGTGTGTGAGTTCCATCCTATTCATTGTCAATGGGCTCCTGTAAGGAGTCATAGAAGTCTATAAAGGGACTCCATATTTTGAATAAAGATTGAGAGAATCCCTTGAGTGTGTATTTGATTTTTTTTTTCTAGCTTTAAAGGAGCATGAGGCTCCTTTTAAGAAATGAGACTCTCTAGCGCCACCCTTCACCACGACGGCTGTTGGGGGTACTGCAGCCAACAGTGAAGCCGGCACGGGAGAACGGGGAGAACGCACATGCAGCGTCATGTGACGTCACATCTGCAGCCCAGCGCGGGAAAATCGGGACCGAATTGCAGCACATTTTGCAGCAACAGCCTGTTCAAGGCAAAGGAGAGATACACTAGAGGGCTCATTCTTTTGGGTTTGGAACGCTTCATCTGACATTATTACTAGAAAACTTAAAATGTATACGGATTTTTTTCATAAATCTTGCCACAATCCGACCTCAAGCTCCTTTAAGAAGTACATAACATCATTGACCCAGTGAGAAAAGGAAGGGGTGTGGTAATTCGGAAGAGTATTAGGGCCAGGCAAGAGAAAAATAAAAATAATATTTTAGAGGAGGAAGATTTTTTTTTTTCATTATGTACTTCGAGAAAAAAGTCAAAATGTTGAGATTAATGTTGAAGTACAATTTCGAGAAAAAAGGCGAAATGTTGAGAAAAAAGGCGACATTTCGACTTTATTCTTGACATTTCGACTTTTTTCTCGAAGTGCACAATAAAAAAAAATCTTCCCCTCTCAAATATTTTTCCTCCTGCATGGTCCTGATACTCTTCCGTAGTGGTAAAGGCTGTAATAACATGGGCTAAGCAGCACGGTGGCTTAGTGGTTAGCACTGTTGCCTCACAGGCCCGGCAGGGGCCTTTCTGTGTGGAGTTTGCAAGTTCTCCCCGTGCTTGCGTGGGTTTTCTCCGGGTACTCCGGCTTCCTCCCACACAGTCCAAAAACATGCATATTAGGTTAATTGATGACTCTAAAATTGCCCGTAAGTGTGAGCGTGAGTGTGATTGTGAGCATGGTTTGTGTGTCTATATGTGGCCCTGTGATGGACTGGTGACCTGTCCAGGGTGTAACCCCTGCCTCTCACCTAAAATGAGCTGGGATAGGCTCCAGCAGACCCCCGTGACCCCGCAAGGGATAAAGCGGGTAAGATAATGGGCTTTATCCGGTAAGGCAGCTGGAGATTCCTCTGGTGTTAGACCAAAGAGCACGGATCGGATCAGGGACCAACTGGGTTCCAAACGTCTTTAAACGTCTTTAAAAACACTTATCCAAAAGGTGGAGAGGTTGGGAGACAGCCAGAACACGTGCATTAGGTCTGCTGGTTGGCCTTTACGTCGGGGGCCTGTGTGTGTGTTTTAGACTTATTGCTCACTCGGGGCCGAGCCAATCATTACATGGGGAAGAGTATCAGTGAAGGCGAACCCCAGTACTCCCGGTCAAGGAGAAAGTACATTCACTAAGTCAAAAAGCCTGAGATTGCCTACAAACCCAAACCCAAAACAAATCCTCTTCATCTGGAATATAATATCTGATGCTGTGCCAGGGATGGATGCAGATTATAGCAGATGGACCTTGATGTTTTTTCCAGATGACAAGATTTACCTGAAAATTCAAAACCTCAGTTGCACAGTAAAACTGCCTATTTTTTGTGAAATTATTAATGGTCAATTTAGGGCTGGGCGATATATCGAGATTTTAATATATATCGATATATTTTCAAACGCGATATGGTACGAGACAATATCGTTTATATTGATTTAAAAAAAAAAAAAAAAAATTTTTTAAATGATTTTGATTTAGCTTATTTTGTGACAAATTGACTTGGATTATTTGAGATTTGCACAAATGTTTTGTTATTTGCACTGTCAACCTCAGTGGAAAAGTCTGCCTGTTCCTGTCTACATTGTATTAATTGCACAGTGTATTTTAATTTAATTGTTATGCAGGAAAGGGATATTTGTTTTATTTTATTCAAGAAGCATTTTTATTCTATATATGCAGGCAGTATTTTTATTTCATTTGTTTTATACATTTTGATATTGTGCAGACCTCTGTTTGAACAAAAATTTTATATGCGCGTGTGTGTGTATGTATGTATGTGTGTGTGTGTGTGTATATATATATATATATATATATATCTCACATCCGCAACTGCACAGACTTACCCACCTTCAAATCACATCTCAAAACTCACCTCTTCAGAACAGCTTTTAATGTGTTTCTTATCCTTTATCTTATCTTTTATCTCTTATCTTTTTATCCTGTGGTTTTTAATTTTAGATTTTCTTGATCTCGATGTTTTATCTTTGTGTCTGTGAAGCGTCTTTGAGATCTTTTAAAAGCGCTTTATAAATAAAATGTATTATTATTATTATTAACCATGGTGCTGACCTGCTCCCCCTGCAGGCTCTGATCGGTATGACGGCTGGTGCCACAGGAGCGTTTGTGGGGACGCCGGCGGAGGTGGCTCTGATCAGGATGACGGCGGACGGCCGGTGAGATGAGCCCTGTGTGTGTGTGTGTGTGTGTGTGTGTGTGTGTGTGTGTGTGTGTGTGTGTGTAATGCTGATGTGTGTCTGCAGTCTGCCAGCGGACCAGAGGAGAGGATACAGCAACGTCTTCAACGCCCTGGCTCGGATCACCCGAGAGGAAGGACTCACCACGCTGTGGAGGGTGAGAGTCTTCGTCATCCTTTTAGACCAGGGGTCGGCAACCCGCAGCTCTAGATGCGGCTCTTTAGCGTTGCCCTAGTGGCTCCTGGAGCTTTTTCAAAAATGTTTGACCTTTTATTTCCTTTTTTTCTTCTTTTATTTTTTTTCCCTTTCTTCCCTTCTTTTTTTCCTCTTTTTTTCTTTTTTTCTCTTTTTTCTTCCTTTTTCCTGTCCTTTTTAATCTCGACATTTCAACCTTTTTCTCGAAACTTTGACTTTTTTCTCAACATTTCGACTTTTTTCTCAAGATTGTACTTCAACATTAATCTTGACATTTCGACTTTTTTTTTCAAAATTTTGACTGTTTTCCTCGACATTTCGACTTTTTTCTCGATATTTCGACTTTTTTCTCAAAGTGCATAATGAAAAATAAAATCTTCCCCCGCTTGCCTTCATTCTAAGGCTTATACAAGACTTTTCATTTTTTGCGGCTCCAGACATATTTGTTTTTTGTGTTTTTGGTCCAATATGGCTCTTTCAACATTTTGGGTTGCCGACCCCTGTTTTAGAATATCCAACACGTCCAGACAGTAGAACCAGAGTCTGGATGGGTTTAACCAGAACCTGATCTCTGTCCCAATTGGGTGTTTGAAGCAGTGCAGTTCATTCATGAAGGTTTCTGTGAGCGTGATGCTGGATCAAGCTTCTCGTTGGTGCACGTAATGCTTGAAAATAAAAGTTGTTTTAGGTTTTTGATATCGGGTTCAGAGTTTTAAAAGATTTTTTTCATGAATTTGATCAACTCCATGTAGTCTGTTATGTACGGAAGAGTATTAGGGCCAGGCAGGAGAAAAATAAAAATAATATTTTAGAGGAGGAAGACTTTTTTTTCATTATGCACTTTGAGAAAAAAGTCGAAAAGTCCAAATTTCATGAATAAATTTGAAATGTTGAGAAAAAAAGCGAAATTTCAACTTTATTCTAAAATTGTATTTCAACAATAATCTCGACATTTGACCTTTTTCTCGAAGTGCACAATAAAAAAAAATGTTCCCCTCTCAAATATTTTTCTCCTGCATGGCCCTAATACTCTTCCGTAGTTGATGAGACGATGATGAGTGTAAACCTTCATTAGGGACAAAGTGAACAGATTAGAGTCAGAGTGAGGTCGTCTTGTTGAGCTTTAGGCTCTAATTCTGAGGACTTGCCACCTCACTGGGACTTGAGAACATGGACTTAGACTCGGACTCATCTGTTACTGACCGAGACGACCTCATCTGATGAATCTACCAAAGTCAGAGCGACGCTAATATTTCTAGTTCAGCTGCTGAACAGTTGAAGTTGTTTCAAACTGCTAGTTTGTACAGGCTAATAAACATGTAAAAAAGGTGCAAATTTAGCTTAATGTCAACCATGAGCTTTGCAATGCTGATTGTTTTGAACATCAACATCTCTTGTTCAGCTGCATCAGTCCACAGAGCCGTCCTGGTTCCTTCACTTCAACAGTCTTTTGAAAATGACTAACAGCTTTTTTTCTTGCTGAGCAGCATTGAGACGAGTACCAGTGTAGATGTCTCATAGTTGTGTTATCTGTGTTGCAGGGGTGTATTCCCACCATGGCCCGAGCGGTGGTGGTGAACGCAGCTCAGCTGGCCTCGTACTCCCAGACCAAACAGGCTCTGCTGGACTCAGGTAACACACACACACACACACACACACACACACACACACACACACCACAGTAGAGTCCAGAGCTGTTGTGTTCACTGACTGTGTGTGTTGTCAGGATACTTCGGTGACGACATTCTGTGTCACTTCTGCGCCAGTATGATCAGTGGCCTCGTTACCACGGCAGCGTCGATGCCGGTGGACATCGTGAAGACGAGGTGAGACAGCACTTCTTTTATAAGAAATCCATAAGTAATCCATAACAATTTATTGAACATTGATTAATGAAAATTAGACATTCCTTTTTGATTGTGGTACATTGAACTATAAATGACTGGGGAGGGAAAAGAAGGAAAATAAAATGAGTTATATCAGCCATGCTAACATTGGTACTATTCTGTTGTCCTTTGATGCAACTGCTGCAATATCTGTTGCAAGACTTTTGTATCTGTAGCCAGGTATTTTTGGTCACTCAGGTTGTTTTTTTTTTTTTTTAAGATTTGTTTATTCAAAAAGAAATCCTGTACAGCATTGCTCACAATAGAATACAATACAAATATCTTTTTTGTTTTTTATAGCCCAAACAAAATGTTTTATATATATATATATATATATATATATATATATATATAGATATTATAATTACAATTCAATATTACCCCAAAAGAAATAAAATAATTGAAAAACTTGAAAAAAAGCGCTCCTCCCTCCCCTACATACCCACACAGAATCCCCTTGACCACCCCCCCCCAACACACACACACACACACACACACACACACACACACACACACACACACACACACACACACACACACACACACACACACACACACACACACACACACACACACACACACACACACACACACACTCACTCACAGCTTTCATCCAGGTTCGTGGGACAGAAAACTTCTTGAGAACTTCCTCCCTGGTATTCAAGTCACATAGACATCAGACACATAAATCCACGCAGACGCATCCACGCGGCGGCATGACTATTTCTGTACCTCCCTCTTCTTCTTGTCGTCGTCGTCCTCCATCTTAAACGTCTATTCCAGGGGTCTGCAACCTGCGGCTCTTCATCCTCATTGTAGCGACTCCCTTTGACCCTGAAAAAAACTTTGAACATAAATAAATTATATTTTTGAATTCATTTTTAGTCATATTATTAGTTTATTTTGTTGGACAGTTATCTTGGAGTTTGAGTTGATGCCATCTAATTTTAAAAGAACTATTTTTAATTTCTATATTCATTTTTTACGGAACAGTATTAGGGCCAGGCAGGAGAAAAATAAAAATATTTTAGAGGAGGAAGTTTTTTTTTTCATTATGCACTTCAAGAAAAAAGTCGAAATGTCGAGATTAATGTTGAAATGTTGAGAAAAAAGGCGAAAATTTGACTTTATTCACGAAATTTTGACTTTTTTCTCGAAATTGTATTTCAACATTAATCTTGACTTTTTTCTCGAAGTGCACAAAAAAAAATCTTCCCCTCTCAAATATTTTTTTTTCCTGCATGGCCCTAATACTACTAATAATAATAATAATAATAACTTGTACTTATAGCGCCTTTCAAGAAACCCAAGGACTCTTACGTAATATTTAAAGCTGCTAAGCTGCAGCTACATTTTTTATTTATATTAAAGTGAGGTTGTTTTTATTTTATTTTTACACAAATATAGACTGAAATAGGCCTACAGTTCAATTTAATTTAATTTTAATTTACTTCAAAGTACACTGCACTTCTGTTATATTTAGGGGTTGTAACCGCTAAAATAAATAAAAGATGAAAACTTTTAAAATCTCTGTTATTTCTTGCGGCTCCCGACAATATTTTTTGTAGATGTGGGGGAAAATGTCTCTTTTTTGATAATAAAGGTTGCAGACCCCTGGTCTATTCCTTGTCTAACGGCGGTTCTTGTGTTCCAGGATCCAGAGCATGAGGATGATTGACGGGAAACCCGAGTACAAGAACGGTTTGGTGAGTTCACGTGGCACACGTCAGGGTTATTACATATAAATGTATCCCCACACATCATCTCCAAGGATTTATTTGTTTTATCAGTGTAGTTGAGCATTGTTTAAACTCGTTTCAGGAAATTTCAGCGTTTCAAAAATAATCAGTGGGATATTAACTTCTATATGAACAAATGATGAAGCGAATACCACGTGTGTTTCTCAGCGCTGAAAAAAATGAACCTTCATTCTCATGTCATGAAGAGACTTGAGCTCTGGCTGAAGCCACAGAAGCAGCTCCACCTGGACCCATCCGGAGGGCTCATCTTTACCAACTTCACATGGTAGCTAGATGATCCGGATCTTCAGCTCCTTTACTGGTTTTAGGTCTACTGGTCCGGGTTTTAGGTCTATTAATCCTGGTTTCAGGTCCACTGGTCCTGGTTTCATGTCTATTAATCCTGGTTTCAGGTCCACTGGTCCTGGTTTCATGTCTATTAATCCTGGTTTCAGGTCTATTAGTCCTGGTTTCAGGTCTATTAATCCTGGTTTCAGGTCTATTAGTCCTGGTTTCAGGTCTATTAATCCTGGTTTCAGGTCTATTAATCCTGGTTTCAGGTCCACTGGTCCTGGTTTCATGTCTATTAATCCTGGTTTCAGGTCCTTTAATCCGGGTTTTAGGTCTATTAGTCCTGGTTTCAGGTCCACTGGTCCTGGTTTCAGGTCTACTGGTCCTGGTTTCAGGTCTATTAATCCTGGTTTCAGGTCTACTGGTCCTGGTTTCAGGTCTATTAATCCTGGTTTCAGGTCTATTAATCCGGGTTTTATGTCCATTAATCCTGGTTTCAGGTCTATTAATCCGGGTTTTATGTCCATTAATCCTGGTTTCAGGTCTATTAATCCTGGTTTCAGGTCTATTAATCCTGGTTTCAGGTCTACTAGTCCTGGTTTCAGGTCCACTAGTCCTGGTTTTAGGTCTATTAATCCTGGTTTCAGGTCTATTAATCCTGGTTTCAGGTCTATTAGTCCTGGTTTCAGGTCTATTAATCCTGGTTTCAGGTCCACTGGTCCTGGTTTCATGTCTATTAATCCTGGTTTCAGGTCTATTAATCCTGGTTTCAGGTCTATTAATCCTGGTTTCAGGTCTATTAGTCCTGGTTTCAGGTCCACTGGTCCTGGTTTCAGGTCCACTGGTCCTGGTTTCATGTCTATTAATCCTGGTTTCAGGTCTATTAATCCTGGTTTTATGTCTATTATTCCTGGTTTCAGGTCCACTGGTCCTGGTTTCAGGTCTATTAATCCTGGTTTCAGGTCTATTAATCCTGGTTTCAGGTCTATTAATCCTGGTTTCAGGTCTATTAATCCTGGTTTCAGGTCTACTAGTCCTGGTTTCATGTCTATTAGTCCTGGTTTCAGGTCTATTAGTCCTGGTTTCAGGTCCATTAGTCCTGGTTTCAGGTCTATTAGTCCTGGTTTCAGGTCTATTAATCCGGGTTTTATGTCCATTAATCCGGGTTTCAGGTCTATTAATCCTGGTTTCAGGTCTATTAATCCTGGTTTCAGGTCTATTAATCCTGGTTTCAGGTCTATTAATCCTGGTTTCAGGTCTATTAATCCTGGTTTCAGGTCTATTAATCCTGGTTTCAGGTCTATTAGTCCTGGTTTCAGGTCTATTAATCCTGGTTTCATGTCTATTAATCCTGGTTTCAGGTCTATTAATCCTGGTTTCAGGTCTATTAATCCTGGTTTCAGGTCTATTAATCCTGGTTTCAGGTCTATTAGTCCTGGTTTCAGGTCTATTAGTCCTGGTTTCAGGTCCACTGGTCCTGGTTTCAGGTCTATTAATCCTGGTTTCAGGTCTATTAATCCTGGTTTCAGGTCTATTAATCCTGGTTTCAGGTCTATTAATCCTGGTTTCAGGTCTATTAGTCCTGGTTTCAGGTCCACTAATCCTGGTTTCAGGTCTATTAATCCTGGTTTCAGGTCTATTAATCCTGGTTTCAGGTCCACTGGTCCTGGTTTCATGTCTATTAATCCTGGTTTCAGGTCTATTAATCCTGGTTTCAGGTCTATTAATCCTGGTTTCAGGTCTATTAATCCTGGTTTCAGGTCTATTAGTCCTGGTTTCAGGTCTATTAGTCCTGGTTTCAAGTATGTAAGTCCTGGTTTCGGGTCTGTTGGTCCTCGTTTCTGGTCTGGTCATAGATTAGCACCGTTGGAGCAGAGTCCCTCCTTCACCGCTAGTTTGGATCTGACCTCCAACATAGTGTGAAATAATATCTTTCCGTTTTTAAGGAGGAAGAATCTCACTGTGGGGCATCAACTCTGTGTTCTCCCGTGTCCTCACGTGTTCTGGTGTGTGTTTTCAGGACGTCCTGATGAAGGTGGTGGGGAAGGAGGGCTTCTTCTCGCTCTGGAAAGGTTTCACACCGTACTACGCCCGCCTCGGCCCCCACACCGTCCTGACCTTCATCTTCCTGGAGCAGATGAACCGCCTCTACAAGACCCACGTCCTCGACCGCTAACCGAGCACCAGGCACACGTCCCCGAGCGCCGGAGGGCGGCGGCATCAACATCAGCAGCAGATTTAAAGGAGCGGCGCTGAGTTTTTTTTAATTTAATTTGAAGAAACAAGACACTGCTCCTTTAAAAACGTGTTTTCATGAAGCTCCACAATGACGGTTAGAGCAGGGATGGACCATTTCCACCTCACGCACACACTCGCACAAACACTCACATACACAGACTTGTCTTCAGATCTTTTTGTAAAGAAAAGAGTGTAAAATAAAGTCTCTGACATCATTCACTGATGTCAATCTTGTTAATGACAAGTCTTATTGTAGGACTGTGACCCCTCTCCCAACCACCCATAGGACCGTGGCGTCAGTTGGTTACCATGGTAACAGAGGGATGAATAAAAAACTTAAGTTTCAGAATGTGTTGTGTGTGAAAGTCACTGATAACCGCCTCCGCAGTGAATTGTAATATTGGTCTAATTGGCACTGAAGGAGAATAAAAACCTATGGCTGGGTTTGCAGCTGCGTCCGGGTCCGAATGCTGCAGCCTTGGTGCCGCCAGAGAGACAAGCGGGGAGATTTTCAAGGCTACTGGGATGTACAGTTGAGTGTCATCAGCATAAAAAGTGTGATTTACATGATGGTCTTCAATCAGCTGGTCCAGAGGGGGCATGTCTATAGAGAACAGGAGCGGAACAAGTATTGAGCCCTGTGGTACACCAGGGCTGGGGATCCATTCAAATGTCAAGAATCGATTCGATTCCGATTCTTAAGATTCAGAATCGATTATCAAGATTTTGTTCAATCCGACTCGATTCCGATATTGATTTGGGTTAGTGTTATTAAAACAGTTGTTTGAGCTGTTGCATGAATTATATGACTGTGTAGTTGTGCAACATATTAATACTAGTATTATATTGAGATTCAACAGCAAGTATTGGCAGCTAATGATGCTGTAAGGGCCAATCAGCTCCCAGAATGCTGATAGAACTGCTTTCAGAAACATCGTGGGGCAGAATTATCAAACAGATCCAGGGAGGAAACAGAGACGGATGAAATCGGTTTAATTCTTTCCCAGATTCCTTTTTTATTTTTTCCATTTTCAGTCTTTTTTGGGTTTTTAATTTTTGAGAATTTGGTTTGTAGCATTTTATGCAAATGTAACCCCAAGACAGTATATAGTAATTGTACTAATAAAAGTAATGAAATATAGACAATTTATGCAATTATAACTGAAAACTTTGTTTTCATACCTTTAAACATATTTCAAGGCAAAAACATCATGCCCAACAAAACATCCTTTTTTTGGGCATAAACACAAAAATGCCAAAAGTTGTAATGTAATGATGAAAAGAAAAACATCAATCTTTAGACACACGAATCGATTTTTAGGAATTAATATAAGAAACGATTTAGAATCGGAAAATCGATTTTTTTCAACACAGGCCTATGGTACACCACATCTCTGAACTGAGCAACCCAGGAGGTAAAAGTATTCAGAGTGATTGAAAAAGTTCTGCTAAGACGATGTCAACCGTATCAAAGGTGACACCAACGTACAGCATTCATCTATCTGCCCCTAGCAGTAGGTCATTGTCCTTATCGAGGGTTGCCTCTGTGCGGCGGAGCGCTCCAGAACCAGACTAAGAGCTACTGGAGACATGAACGGCATCAGCTGCACAGAGATCACCTTCTCCAAGTAGAAATCAGAGTTTAGATAACGGTCTAGAGTTCATTACAGACGTGGGCTCCAAACTGGGTTTCTTTAGCAGTGGGTCCATAACTGCAAGATTAAAGGCCAGTCCCTATAGTAGTAGAAGTTTATTGCAGACTTGTGGTCCATACAAAAACATAACATAGGACAAAAATACATACAAAACATAAAACCTGTCCAGCAGGGAGAACTACAAATACAGGCTTTTAAGCCAATGTCTCCTGAGACAAGAGAAGTATCTGACACAGCTCTTCCCAGGGTCATTTATATTTACAATGATGCCATTCACAGACTCATCCAAACGGCACATGAAACTGTGCATTTTACATTTCTAAGAACAGCTTGGAGAGTATTGACTCTTGCAGCCACAAACATCTCACTTGCACTGCACCATCTAGGCCTTTTGAGTAAGATTCTCATAGCATCATTATATGCAACTTGAAGTTTGTGGAAACTTACTTTTTTATAGCTTGACCACAAGTGAGCAGTGTAGAGTGGTGAACAATAGGCTCTAAAGAGATTAATTTTCACAGCTTCTGAGCACATGCTGAACTAGCGTGCGAGGATGTTAGCCTGTGCGTACATCCTGCGGCACTGTCTGTGGATATCGTCATCATCATCCATGTGTTCTGTGATAAAATGGCCGAGATATTTGACCATACTACAAACATGGAGACAATTAAAAGATAATTTAAAATCAGGAAATATTTGCCCCTTGTCCTCTTTACTTCTACAGATTAAAACAACACTCTTACTGGCATTATACTTGATATCATTATCAATGCCATACTCAGTACATATGTTGAGGAGCTGCTGGAGACCAGCGCTACTTGGGCTTAGCACCACCAGGTCATCCGCATACATCAAGTGATTTATTAGTTTATCACCCACCATACAACCAGTTTTACAGGCATTCAAGCGTTTAGACAGATCATCCATGTATAAATTAAAAAGTATAGGAGACAAAATTCCCCCCTGTCTAACACCATTGGAGACACCGAAAGGGAGTGATACAGTATTGCCCCACTTAACTCTCATGTCCTGGTTTGCATACCAGTAGGCTAAGATTCTTACTATGCTCCCAGGTACCCCTCTTTGAGTTAACTTTAGAAACAGCTTGTTGTGGTTGATGCGGTCAAAAGCTTTTGACGCATCAATAAAGGACATAAGAACTGATGAAACCCCCTAGCCCTACTTTTCAGCACTACCCCTAAATTTTGCGCGTTCCCATGAGGGTAGTGTTGTCCCAATTCCTCTTTGCATGTAGGGGTAGTGGCCATAACGAGGGGAAGGGGGTATGAATCTACCCCTTCATAGCGAGGGATTTCAGATGCTGACTAGCTGACTAGAGAAAATTTCCCAGAATGCTTTATGTAATCATTTGCAGACTGAATCAAACAAAAAAACATGGCGGATATTTCTCATTTTTAGTGAATAAAATCAATATTTTGAGTTAGTTTCTGCATAAAAATGAGTTTTGATTACATTTCTAGCGAGAAATATATATTTTACTTTCATAATATTCACTCAGTGAATGTACATAATCACTTGCTTGCCTGTTGCGAAGTTTTTTCAGATCTCGCCAGAATAAAGGCTGATTTATGGTTCCCCGTTACACCAACGCAGAGCCTACGCAGAACCAGCTGCTGCAAATTTCTTAACAGGCGTTATTTGGATAAACTGAGCCCAGGTTGGGGATCTTAACGGTTACTTTTACACCTGAAAAAATATGAAAACTTAATAAAGTGGCATATTAACAGCGCTACAGCGGAAATTAAAACAGCTTTTAGAACTCGGCTTCCTGACATGGTGTGACGTATGTGCAAACGTAACTACGCAGTCGCTTACGTACCCGAACGTAAACCACGCAGTGACGTAGAAAGTGGTGTCCCAATCCCTAGGGAAGATTACAAAACCCTACCCCTTGTGGCTTCATTTTGAGGGCTAGTGGTAGTGAGTAGGGTGAACATTGGGATTGGCCCAAAAGCGGTCTTGACAAGATCCAGAAGCCAGAGATGAATTAAAACTCATTCAAATAACGTGACCTGCTGTGGGGAATTCTTCTTTAAGCAGCCGAGTGGAAACAACATCCAGAAGGCAGGAAGAGGATGTCAAACGGGATACTGTATTGATGGACGTTCCGTATTGATGGATGTTCCATATTGATGGAGTGTTTGATGTTGTTTTATATGCTTATGCAATTCAACAGAGTGTCATCCCGTTCAGAATGAATGCTAATCAAAAACGTTTTTTATTTTCTCTCTCTGTTTTTTCTGTGAATTTTTTTAATTTCTGTTTGTCAGTTTCAGCACATGAGCAGGTGACCACATGATCTGGAAGTTTGAGAACATTTCCTAACCCCTCTGACATCTGGACAGCTGCACCTCTGACCTTAAAGCTGCAGCTCCGACCTGCTGGTTGTACCGTCTAGCGTCCAGCAGGCGGCAGCAAACATTTTCAGACAGAACCGCAGTGTTTGATCAGAACAATGGTAAAAAAAACTAACAAACTGTTCTTCAGGGTCACAGATTTCTTGTCCAGGTCAGAAGAGCGTCTTCTTAGAACCGTGGGCCTGTTAAGGTTTTTGTCTGGATATCAAACTGTTGCCGAGCAGAGGTGAAGCGTGGTCCCTGTAGAAGCTGAGCCTCTTCCATGACATCTCCTTCCTCATGACAAAATTTAACTCTGCTCAGTGTTCCTTTATTTTATTCATGCAGCTTATTTTATAACCCAAAAATGAAGCCTACACAAAGAAATCATGTGGACAACACTAAGTACCCCCATTCCGACTTACTGAGGATTTAAGAGGGTACGTTTCAGCCGGGTGAGGCTAATCATTGGTCTATGACACGGGTCGGCAAGTAAATTTGGCCTCGGGCTAAATATTTTCGGAGCAATTAGATGGTGGACCAGAACATCACATCAATCAGGCGAAACACGTTTTTTTTCTAGTAAACAAAACTTTTTTTCCCCTTATCTATAGGCTACTATTATATCTTGTACAAAAAAGTAATTTAAGGAAGTCATTCGTTTAAATGAAATAACTTAAAATTGCTATACTGTCTGTTATTAGTGTGTTTATTACTGCTTTACGCCAGTCTATGGCTGCGTTATGAAACAGCTTATAATAGTAACTTGGTGATAATAAGCCTGCTGTCTTTAATCAGCGACTTGTTACACAGACTGTCTTTTAAGACATGAATGTGTTATCAGCAAACTATTTGCCGTCTCCACAGATTCAATAATAAATGTGAATAATTTCCATTTTGAAAATGACTACTTCTTTGAGCCCAACTAACGTATAACAATTGTATGGACATCAGGATGGGCTATCTGTAAGTAACGTATTGTTGCGTTACATCCAAATGTTATTGTTTGTGTGCTGTTGTGTGCACAGAGAAATTAGCAAACATTTCTAGCAAGACAAAATGTCACTGTCCAAAGCACTGAAGAGGAAAGTTGGACTTCAGAGGACTTCAGACTTCAGGAGACTCTAGACTTCAGGGGACCTTAGACTTCAGGAGACGAATGGGATGCCTGGGTCTGGGGGCCTCCGTTGTCGGGCCTGCACGGGTGTCGCCTTGTTGGGGGGTTCCCTCTCTCCGGGCCCGTCTCCGGTCCCCCCCGCGGCCTCCGCGGTGGGGCGCCCCTCTGGTCTTGGAGGGCCACTTTCATGGGGGCGGGTGCGCCTGCCCGTGTCGGCCGCCGGGGCGGCTCTGTCTCTCCGGGCAGGCTGGCCCCCTGCTGGGTGGGGGTCGTTGGCCTGGAGGGTGAGGGCCTCCTGGCCGCGTGTCTGGCCTGGACCGGGTGGCCGGGGATCACCTGGGTCCCGGATCCCTGGCTGCTTCTTCCCGTGTCGTGGGGGCCCCGCCCGCGGGCCCCCTCGGCCGCCGCTGGGGGTGGGGGGGGGTCCTCGCTGTTGGTGGGTTGCCTCCCGCCCTCTTCTCCCCTCTGTGGGGTTGCTGGTGGCCTGGGTTCCGGGTTCTTCCGTGTCGGCCTCTGGTCTCGCGGGTGGCGGGGTTGCTCCCCCCCCCCCCCACTATAGATACACTTCAGGTGGAGCTTTGATAAGACTATCACACACACACACACACACACACACACACACACACACACACACACACACACACACACACACACACACACACACACACACACACATATAGACCGATACACCGGCTCGTCCACCTGCATGCTTGCTCTGTAGTTTTTGGGGTTAGTTAATCGTGGTAACTTGTGCATATGTATGTTTATATATATGTACATATATTAATGAGATAAATATATTAACAATGCACATATATAAGCCTTAGGTTCTTACCAGCATGGTATTAACCATTAATATGTGTGCAGACAAGTAAAAAATTACTTCAGGAGACTCTAGACTTCAGGGGACCTTAGACTTCAAGGGACAAGGACCAGATCTGGGACATCAGCCAGGTTTATTTACAGAATTAAAAGTGTGTTTGAGCGAGTGAACTTGTTCCATCATGGAGCCCCAACAAGGAGCCCCGGTTTACCGCCTTACATACACTTCAATATCAGCGGCTGACAGCAGGGAGTGTGTTTGTGTGTGTGTGTGTGTGTGTGGTGGCACCACTTCCGCTTCCCTCGCTCTCATCGCTGTGTTTCGACTTGACTCAGAAAACGGCTGCTGTGAAGCTTCTTCCTGCTTCTGCTCAGCGTTGACCTCCTTAAATGGAAGCAGTGTCAGACGTGAAGCGGGCGGGACGTCGAGGGGAATCACACGTCACGCGAGCAAAGCGGCAGCTCCAGGTTGTGGGGGCTGCCGGCGGTCCGAGGGTGGACCGGCCAGGCCCCGCTCCATCACCCCGTCCCATGAGGCCTTTCACCCAGGCTCTGAAACAACTGATCAAACATGTCAGCAACTCCCAGGTCTGTTGTAATCACATGAGAACACAGCAGAAATATGAATAACTTACAGATTTAGAGCTCTGGTCTGTTGGAGTCATGTAGTTTGAGACCCGTTCTAGGCCAAATAGTACGGGCAAATGCTACTAAGAAAGATTTAAATAAACTCCAGCTGGTTCAGAACAAGGCAGCACAAATTGTTCCCCAGTGTCCATATACAGTAAAACCAGTATCAACAAAGCTGAACGATAGCGCTAAAACGCCAGATTTTCAGATTATGAAGCTCAAGAATGAGATCAAGTCATATTTCGTCAGAAACAACTTTTCATTAACTGTATTTGGCCTTCAATCCATTTTTGGCAGGTGAAAATGCCTATTTTGTGTTGTAATGGTCCTTTAAAAGAGTTAAAAGCAATCATGTGAGCTTTAATGTTTATATTATGAAGCTCAAGAATGAGATCAAATCATATTTAGGTAGAAACAACCTTCCATTAATTGTATTTGGCCTTCAATCAATTTTTGGTAGGTAAAAAGACCCATTTTCAGGGGAGAAATCAGATTCTGGCAGGCAATCACTTTTTGGCACGACACTGGCACTGTTCTTGAACCAGAACTGAAGAAAGCCCGGCCGGGGCCCAGCGGGAGCCCGGCTGGGGTTCCTGGTTCTGCAGACGCAGCGGTGCTGGAGAACATCCATGTCCTCGGGCTGGGAATATCGCAGCCCTCCGCTTGTAGGAACTCGTAACGCTCAGCAGCCACACCTTCTCACATTCCTCCGAACCTCCTGAGGTGACGCTGCGACCAGGTGTGCTGCAGGTGGACGTTTACGTTCGTTCATTTGTTCATTTATTTAGAATAGGGACAGCGCATATTGATAAACATTTAAATAAGTACATTCATAAATGTAAATATGCCAGATATAGCGAACAGGCTAATTTTCATCTGCAGACCCTTGCCAGGTTGATGGCGACAGAATAAAACAAGGAGTCACAATTGTAGATGCACAATACATATAATATAGCAGAGTAGTCCACCTGACCTACAACTTACTCTACACAGTAATACACCCATATACATAAAATGAAATATACATAAAATGTTATTAATGATGGCTAAAAACAGGCAAGGGCACTCTCTCTCTCTCTCGCGCTGGGCTTGTTTTCGGAACAAAGTTTCAAGATGGCAGCACGCAGTAAACGCTGGTCAAGAGCAGAGACCATTTATTTATAAATAGCTTGGAGGACCTGGAAATAATTAAAACAACAGATGGCAGCAAACATAAAGATTTTGAGCTTTTCAAAGTTGTAGCGGCTAAGTTTGTTTTTCTTCCGGTCCGCCCCCCTATCCAATCAGAACCTTCCAAAACCCCAGACCTTAAGAGGAATTGGAGAAAGCCGATCAAATGTGTTTTCCATGTAAACCTCAATTCAGAATTACTATTTCCATGTAAACTCGAAGGAAAATAGTTTAATTCTGAATTTTTTAATTCGGAATAATTAATTCTGAATTAAAAAACATCATATAACCGTGGCCAGTGTTTACACTGTTGTTTCTCCAGGAGCCACTTCTTAACACTACTTTTGAGTGAGTAGTAGGACGGGGACTCTCTAATTGATTGTGGCACTGAATTCCACTGACGGGATGCTGTGAAGGAGAAGACTGGCTGCCTGGCTAAATGCCCTGATTCTAAATGTGCAGTCAGCCCTAGCTACACCTCTAGTAGCCCTGGTTGAGGTAGATTTGAGTTTGATGAAGCCAGATAGAGGAGGAGGAGGAGCTAACTCGTGCATGATTTTAAAAAGCAAGCAGATATTTTTGTATTTAATAAGATTTTCCCAGCAAAACAGATTATACTTTTTTATAAATATGGCAGTGATGATAAGTGAATGGCTTCTTATCTAGGGTTTTGAAGGCTTGTTTATATAGTGAGTAGTAGACCCGTACGGTTACCCCAGTACCTGTACTGCATGTAGTACCTGTACTGCGTGTAGTACCTGTACTGCGTGTAGTACCTGTACTGCGTGTAGTATCTGTACTGCATGTAGTACCTGTACTGCGTGTAGTATCTGTACTGTGTGTAGTATCTGTACTGCATATAGTATCTGTACTGCGTGTAGTACCTGTACTGCGTGTAGTACCTGCATGTAGTACCTGTACTGCGTGTAGTACCTGTACTGCGTGTAGTACCTGTACTGCGTGTAGTACCTGTACTGCATGTAGTACCTGTACTGTGTGTAGTATCTGTACTGCGTGTAGTACCTGTACTGCATGTAGTACCTGTACTGTGTGTAGTATCTGTACTGCGTGTAGTACCTGTACTGCATGTAGTACCTGTACTGTGTGTAGTATCTGTACTGTGTGTAGTACCTGTAATGCATGTAGTACCTGTAATGCTTGTAGTATCTGTACTGTGTGTAGTACCTGTAATGCATGTAGTACCTGTAATGCTTGTAGTATCTGTACTGCGTGTAGTACCTGTACTGCATGTAGTACCTGTACTGCGTGTAGTACCTGCATGTAGTATCTGTACTGCATGTAGTACCTGTACTGCATGTAGTACCTGTACTGTGTGTAGTACCTGTACTGCGTGTAGTACCTGTACTGCGTGTAGTACCTGTACTGCGTGTAGTACCTGTAATGCATGTAGTACCTGTAATGCTTGTAGTATCTGTACTGCGTGTAGTACCTGTACTGCATGTAGTACCTGTACTGCGTGTAGTACGTGCATGTAGTATCTGTACTGCATGTAGTACCTGTACTGCATGTAGTACCTGTACTGTGTGTAGTACCTGTACTGTGTGTAGTACCTGCATGTAGTATCTGTACTGCATGTAGTACCTGTACTGTGTGTAGTACCTGTACTGTGTGTAGTACCTGTACTGCGTGTAGTACCTGTACTGCATGTAGTACCTGTAATGCATGTAGTACCTGTAATGCTTGTAGTATCTGTACTGCGTGTAGTACCTGTACTGCGTGTAGTACCTGCATGTAGTATCTGTACTGCATGTAGTACCTGTACTGCGTGTAGTACCTATACTGCATGTAGTACCTGTACTGCATGTAGTATCTGTACTGCATGTAGTACCTGTACTGTATGTAGTATCTGTACTGCATGTAGTATCTGTACTGTGTGTAGTACCTGTACTGCATGTAGTACCTGTACTGCATGTAGTACCTGTACTGCATGTAGTACCTGTACTGTGTGTAGTACCTGTACTGCATGTAGTACCTGTACTGCATGTAGTACCTGTACTGTGTGTAGTACCTGTACTGCATGTAGTACCTGTACTGCGTGTAGTACCTGTACTGCATGTAGTATCTGTACTGCATGTAGTACCTGCATGTAGTACCTGTACTGCATGTAGTACCTGTACTGCATGTAGTACCTGTAATGCTTGTAGTATCTGTACTGCATGTAGTACCTGTACTGCATGTAGTACCTGTAATGCTTGTAGTATCTGTACTGCGTGTAGTATCTGTACTGCATGTAGTACCTGTAATGCATGTAGTACCTGTACTGCATGTAGTACCTGTACTGTGTGTAGTACCTGTACTGCATGTAGTACCTGTACTGCGTGTAGTACCTGTACTGTGTGTAGTACCTTTACTGCGTGTAGTACCTGCATGTAGTATCTGTACTGCATGTAGTACCTGTACTGCGTGTAGTACCTGTACTGCATGTAGTACCTGTACTGCGTGTAGTATCTGTACTGCATGTAGTACCTGTACTGCGTGTAGTACCTGTACTGCATGTAGTACCTGTACTGCATGTAGTATCTGTACTGCATGTAGTACCTATACTGCATGTAGTACCTGTACTGCATGTAGTACCTGTACTGCGTGTAGTATCTGTACTGTGTGTAGTATCTGTACTGCATATAGTATCTGTACTGCGTGTAGTACCTGCATATAGTACCTGTACTGCGTGTAGTACCTGTACTGCGTGTAGTACCTGTACTGCGTGTTGTACCTGTACTGCATGTAGTACCTGTACTGCATGTAGTACCTGTACTGTGTGTAGTATCTGTACTGCGTGTAGTATCTGTACTGCATGTAGTACCTGTAATGCATGTAGTACCTGTAATGCTTGTAGTACCTGTACTGCGTGTAGTACCTGTACTGCGTGTAGTACCTGTACTGCATGTAGTACCTGTACTGTGTGTAGTATCTGTACTGCGTGTAGTATCTGTACTGCATGTAGTACCTGTACTGCATGTAGTACCTGTAATGCTTGTAGTATCTGTACTGCATGTAGTACCTGTACTGCATGTAGTACCTGTAATGCTTGTAGTATCTGTACTGCGTGTAGTATCTGTACTGCATGTAGTACCTGTAATGCATGTAGTACCTGTACTGCATGTAGTACCTGTACTGTGTGTAGTACCTGTACTGCATGTAGTACCTGTACTGCGTGTAGTACCTGTACTGTGTGTAGTACCTGTACTGCATGTAGTACCTGTACTGCGTGTAGTACCTGTACTGCATGTAGTACCTGTAATGCTTGTAGTATCTGTACTGCGTGTAGTACCTGTACTGCATGTAGTACCTGTACTGCGTGTAGTACCTGCATGTAGTATCTGTACTGCATGTAGTACCTGTACTGCATGTAGTACCTGTACTGTGTGTAGTACCTGTACTGTGTGTAGTATCTGTACTGCGTGTAGTACCTGTACTGCATGTAGTACCTGTACTGTGTGTAGTATCTGTACTGCGTGTAGTACCTGTACTGCATGTAGTACCTGTACTGTGTGTAGTATCTGTACTGTGTGTAGTACCTGTACTGCGTGTAGTACCTGCATGTAGTATCTGTACTGCATGTAGTACCTGTACTGCATGTAGTACCTGTACTGTGTGTAGTACCTGTACTGCGTGTAGTACCTGCATGTAGTATCTGTACTGCATGTAGTACCTGTACTGCATGTAGTATCTGTACTGCATGTAGTATCTGTACTGTGTGTAGTACCTGTACTGCATGTAGTACCTGTACTGCATGTAGTACCTGTACTGCATGTAGTACCTATACTGCATGTAGTACCTGTACTGCATGTAGTACCTGTACTGCATGTAGTACCTGTACTGCATGTAGTATCTGTACTGCATGTAGTACCTGTACTGCATGTAGTACCTGTACTGCATGTAGTACCTATACTGCATGTAGTACCTGTACTGCATGTAGTACCTGTACTGCATGTAGTACCTGTACTGCATGTAGTATCTGTACTGCATGTAGTACCTATACTGCATGTAGTACCTGTACTGCATGTAGTACCTGTACTGCGTGTAGTATCTGTACTGTGTGTAGTATCTGTACTGCATATAGTATCTGTACTGCGTGTAGTACCTGTACTGCGTGTAGTACCTGCATGTAGTACCTGTACTGCGTGTTGTACCTGTACTGCATGTAGTACCTGTACTGTGTGTAGTATCTGTACTGCGTGTAGTATCTGTACTGCATGTAGTACCTGTAATGCATGTAGTACCTGTAATGCTTGTAGTATCTGTACTGCGTGTAGTACCTGTAATGCGTGTAGTACCCGTACTGCATGTAGTACCTGTACTGCATGTAGTACCTGTACTGTGTGTAGTATCTGTACTGCGTGTAGTATCTGTACTGCATGTAGTACCTGTAATGCATGTAGTACCTGTAATGCTTGTAGTACCTGTACTGCGTGTAGTACCTGTACTGCGTGTAGTACCTGTACTGTGTGTAGTATCTGTACTGCGTGTAGTACCTGTACTGCATGTAGTACCTGTACTGTGTGTAGTATCTGTACTGCGTGTAGTATCTGTACTGCATGTAGTACCTGTAATGCATGTAGTACCTGTACTGCGTGTAGTACCTGCATGTAGTATCTGTACTGCATGTAGTACCTGTACTGCATGTAGTACCTGTACTGTGTGTAGTACCTGTACTGCGTGTAGTACCTGCATGTAGTATCTGTACTGCATGTAGTACCTGTACTGCATGTAGTATCTGTACTGCATGTAGTATCTGTACTGTGTGTAGTACCTGTACTGCATGTAGTACCTGTACTGCATGTAGTACCTGTACTGCATGTAGTACCTATACTGCATGTAGTACCTGTACTGCATGTAGTACCTGTACTGCATGTAGTACCTGTACTGCATGTAGTATCTGTACTGCATGTAGTACCTATACTGCATGTAGTATCTGTACTGCATGTAGTACCTGTACTGCATGTAGTATCTGTACTGCATGTAGTATCTGTACTGCATGTAGTACCTGTACTGCATGTAGTACCTGTAATGCTTGTAGTACCTGTAATGCTTGTAGTATCTGTACTGCGTGTAGTATCTGTACTGCATGTAGTATCTGTACTGTGTGTAGTACCTGTACTGCATGTAGTATCTGTACTGCATGTAGTATCTGTACTGCATGTAGTATCTGTACTGCATGTAGTATCTGTACTGCATGTAGTACCTGTAATGCATGTAGTACCTGTACTGCATGTAGTACCTGTACTGTGTGTAGTACCTGTACTGCATGTAGTACCTGTACTGCGTGTAGTACCTGTACTGTGTGTAGTACCTGTACTGCGTGTAGTACCTGCATGTAGTATCTGTACTGCATGTAGTACCTGTACTGCATGTAGTACCTGTACTGTGTGTAGTACTTGTACTGTGTGTAGTACCTGTACTGCGTGTAGTACCTGTACTGCGTGTAGTACCTGTACTGCGTGTAGTATCTGTACTGCATGTAGTACCTGTACTGCGTGTAGTACCTGTACTGCGTGTAGTATCTGTACTGCATGTAGTACCTGTACTGCATGTAGTACCTGTACTGCATGTAGTATCTGTAATGCTTGTAGTACCTGTACTGCATGTAGTACCTGTACTGCATGTAGTATCTGTAATGCTTGTAGTACCTGTACTGCATGTAGTACCTGTACTGCATGTAGTATCTGTAATGCTTGTAGTACCTGTACTGCATGTAGTACCTGTACTGCATGTAGTATCTGTAATGCTTGTAGTACACTGAGCTCAGGCCTGCTCGCAGTACAAGTACACGTTGTACTGGAGTGAAGGACTGTGGAGTGTAAGGTAACAAGCTCCTGATAAGTACAGGTCTAAACTGGCTCAGGTGTGTGTGTGTGTGTGTGTGTGTGTGTGTGTGTGTGTGTGTGTGTGTGTGTGTGTGTGTGTGTGTGTGTGTGTGTGTGTGTGTGTGTGTGTGTGTGAGAGAGAGAGAGACCTGAGGAATGCAGTGTGAGCAGAGCTGCACAGTAATTTCTCTTTCACAGATCTGTATCTCTGACTTTTCTGTCTTGGGGACTTTCAGACTTCAGGTTCTTCCTGCACTCAGCAGTTCTGGATTCCAACTCCCACAATGCACTGCAGCTACTTCCCTGTGGGTGGCTTCTGCACTAGCGTCCGCCTCATAAACTCTGGGTGGAGTTAACACTTTTTTTTCTTTATTGTTTGCAGAACTAACGTTTTAGTCTTTCTGCAGAAGAGTCGCTAAAATGTTTACACAGAATCTAATTTAAGAAAATAGTATAAACACATAAACAGCAACAGGACGATGTGAAAGACATTAAGAGCAACAATACATACAACTAAGAAAGAAAAATGAGCTAAAGAAGCAGAGAAAAGAGCTGGTTGTGCTTGTGTGGGTGCATCTGAGTGAACAGTGCTGGTTGTTGATGTGAACTGAAACAGGTCAAGAGGAAGTGGGTTGTGTGAAGACGGCAGTTTCTGCTGCTTCCTGCTCTGAACGCAACTGCTGACAGGATTCTCTGCAGACACAGATCTAAACCAGACATGATCCTGACATGATCATGACATGATCCAGAAATGATCCTGAGATGATCCAGACATGAACCTGACATGATCATGACATGATCCTGACATGATCCTGACATGATCCTGACATGATCCAGACATGATCCTGACATGAACCTGACATGATCCAGAAATGATCCAGACATGATCCAGACATGATCCAGACATGATCCTGACATGATCCTGAGATGATCCTGACATGAACCTGACATGATCCTGAGATGATCCTGACATGAACCTGACATGATCCTGAGATGATCCTGACATGAACCTGACATGATCCTGACATGATCCTGACATGATCCTGACATGATCCAGACATGATCCTGACATGAACCTGACATGATCCAGAAATGATCCTGACATGATCCTGACATGATCCTGACATGATCCTGACATGATCCAGACATGATCCTGACATGAACCTGACATGATCCAGAAATGATCAAGACATGATCCAGACATGATCCAGACATGATCCAGACATGATCCAGACATGATCCTGACATGATCCAGACATGATCCAGACATGAACCAGACATGATCCTGACATGATCCAGACATGATCCAGACATGATCCTGACATGATCCTGACATGATCCTGACATGATCCAGACATGATCCTGAGATAATCATGACATGATCCAGACATGATCCAGACATGAACCAGACATGATCCTGAGATAATCATGACATGATCCAGACATGATCCTGACATGATCCTGACATGATCCAGACATGATCCTGACATGAACCAGACATGATCCTGACATGATCCAGACATGATCCAGACATGATCCTGACATGATCCAGACATGATCCTGACATGATCCAGACATGATCCTGCCATGAACCTGACATGAACCAGACATGATCCAGACATGAACCTCACATGAACCAGACATGAACCTGACATGATCATGACATGATCATGACATGATCCAGACATGATCCTGACATGATCCTGACATGAACCAGACATGATCCAGACATGATCCAGAAATGATCCTGACACGAACCTCACATGATCCAGACATGATCCTGACATGATCCAGACATGATCCAGACATGATCCAGACATGATCCAGACATGAACCTCACATGAACCAGACATGAACCTGACATGAACCAGACATGATCCAGACATGATCCAGACATGATCCAGACATGAACCTCACATGAACCAGACATGAACCTGACATGATCATGACATGATCATGACATGATCCAGACATGATCCAGAAATGATCCTGACACGAACCTCACATGATCCAGACATGAACCAGACATGATCCTGACATGAACCTGACATGATCCTGACATGAACCAGACATGATCCAGACATGATCCAGAAATGATCCTGACACGAACCTCACATGATCCTGACATGATCCTGACATGATCATGACATGATCATGACATGATCCTGACATGAACCAGACATGATCCTGACATGAACCTGACATGATCCTGACATGAACCAGACATGATCCTGACATGAACCTGACATGATCCTGACATGATCCTGACATGAACCAGACATGATCCAGACATGATCCTGACATGATCCAAACATGAACCTGACATGAACCTGACATGATCCAGACATGATCCAGACATGAACCAGACATGATCCTGACATGAACCAGACATGAACCAGACATGATCCAGACATGATCCAGACATGATCCTGACATGATCCAGACATGATCCTGCCATGAACCTGACATGAACCAGACATGATCCAGACATGATCCAGAAATGATCCTGAGATGATCCAGACATGAACCTGACATGATCAGGACATGATCCTGACATGATCCTGACATGATCCTGACATGATCCAGACATGATCCTGACATGAACCTGACATGATCCAGAAATGATCCAGACATGATCCAGACATGATCCAGACATGATCCTGACATGATCCTGAGATGATCCTGACATGAACCTGACATGATCCTGAGATGATCCTGACATGAACCTGACATGATCCTGAGATGATCCTGACATGAACCTGACATGATCCTGACATGATCCTGACATGATCCAGACATGATCCTGACATGAACCTGACATGATCCAGAAATGATCCTGACATGATCCTGACATGATCCTGACATGATCCTGACATGATCCAGACATGATCCTGACATGAACCTGACATGATCCAGAAATGATCAAGACATGATCCAGACATGATCCAGACATGATCCAGACATGATCCAGACATGATCCAGACATGATCCAGACATGATCCTGACATGATCCAGACATGATCCAGACATGAACCAGACATGATCCTGACATGATCCAGACATGATCCAGACATGATCCTGACATGATCCAGACATGATCCTGACATGATCCAGACATGATCCTGAGATAATCATGACATGATCCAGACATGATCCAGACATGAACCAGACATGATCCTGAGATAATCATGACATGATCCAGACATGATCCTGACATGATCCTGACATGATCCAGACATGATCCTGACATGAACCAGACATGATCCTGACATGATCCAGACATGATCCAGACATGATCCTGACATGATCCAGACATGATCCTGACATGATCCAGACATGATCCTGCCATGAACCTGACATGAACCAGACATGATCCAGACATGAACCTCACATGAACCAGACATGAACCTGACATGATCATGACATGATCATGACATGATCCAGACATGATCCAGAAATGATCCTGACACGAACCTCACATGATCCAGACATGAACCAGACATGATCCTGACATGATCCTGACATGATCCTGACATGAACCAGACATGATCCAGACATGATCCAGAAATGATCCTGACACGAACCTCACATGATCCAGACATGATCCTGACATGATCCAGACATGATCCAGACATGAACCAGACATGAACCTGACATGAACCAGACATGATCCAGACATGATCCAGACATGATCCAGACATGAACCTCACATGAACCAGACATGAACCTGACATGATCATGACATGATCATGACATGATCCAGACATGATCCAGAAATGATCCTGACACGAACCTCACATGATCCAGACATGAACCAGACATGATCCTGACATGAACCTGACATGATCCTGACATGAACCAGACATGATCCAGACATGATCCAGAAATGATCCTGACACGAACCTCACATGATCCTGACATGATCCTGACATGATCATGACATGATCATGACATGATCCTGACATGAACCAGACATGATCCTGACATGAACCTGACATGATCCTGACATGAACCAGACATGATCCTGACATGAACCTGACATGATCCTGACATGATCCTGACATGAACCAGACATGATCCAGACATGATCCTGACATGATCCAGACATGAACCAGACATGAACCAGACATGATCCTGACATGAACCAGACATGATCCAGACATGATCCTGACATGATCCAGACATGAACCTGACATGATCCTGACATGATCCAGACATGATCCAGACATGAACCTGACATGATCCTGACATGATCCAAACATGATCCTGAGATAATCATGACATGATCCAGACATGATCCAGACATGAACCAGACATGATCCTGAGATAATCATGACATGATCCAGACATGATCCTGACATGATCCTGACATGATCCAGACATGATCCTGACATGAACCAGACATGATCCTGACATGATCCAGACATGATCCAGACATGATCCTGACATGATCCAGACATGATCCTGACATGATCCAGACATGATCCTGCCATGAACCTGACATGAACCAGACATGATCCAGACATGAACCTCACATGAACCAGACATGAACCTGACATGATCATGACATGATCATGACATGATCCAGACATGATCCAGAAATGATCCTGACACGAACCTCACATGATCCAGACATGAACCAGACATGATCCTGACATGATCCTGACATGAACCAGACATGATCCAGACATGATCCAGAAATGATCCTGACACGAACCTCACATGATCCAGACATGATCCTGACATGATCCAGACATGATCCAGACATGAACCTCACATGAACCAGACATGAACCTGACATGAACCAGACATGATCCAGACATGATCCAGACATGATCCAGACATGAACCTCACATGAACCAGACATGAACCTGACATGATCATGACATGATCATGACATGATCCAGACATGATCCAGAAATGATCCTGACACGAACCTCACATGATCCAGACATGAACCAGACATGATCCTGACATGAACCTGACATGATCCTGACATGAACCAGACATGATCCAGACATGATCCAGAAATGATCCTGACACGAACCTCACATGATCCTGACATGATCCTGACATGATCATGACATGATCATGACATGATCCTGACATGAACCAGACATGATCCTGACATGAACCTGACATGATCCTGACATGAACCAGACATGATCCTGACATGAACCTGACATGATCCTGACATGATCCTGACATGAACCAGACATGATCCAGACATGATCCTGACATGATCCAGACATGAACCAGACATGAACCAGACATGATCCTGACATGAACCAGACATGATCCAGACATGATCCTGACATGATCCAGACATGAACCTGACATGATCCTGACATGATCCAGACATGATCCAGACATGAACCTGACATGATCCTGACATGATCCAAACATGAACCTGACATGAACCTGACATGATCCAGACATGATCCAGACATGAACCAGACATGATCCTGACATGATCCTGACATGAACCAGACATGATCCAGACATGATCCAGACATGAACCTGACATGATCCTGACATGATCCAGACATGATCCAGACATGAACCTGACATGATCCTGACATGATCCAGACATGATCCAGACATGATCCTGACATGATCCAGACATGATCCTGCCATGAACCTGACATGATCATGACATGATCCTGACATGAACCAGACATGATCCTGACATGAACCTGACATGATCCAGACATGATCCAGAAATTATCCTGACACGAACCTCACATGATCCTGACATGAACCAGACATGATCCTGACATGATCATGACATGATCCTGACATGATCCAGACATGAACCTGACATGATCCTGACATGATCCAGACATGATCCAGACATGATCCTGACATGAACCAGACATGAACCTGACATGATCCATCCATCCATCCATCCATCCATCCATCCATCCATCCATCCATCCATCCATCCATCCATCCATCCATCCATCCATCCATCCATCCATCCATTCATCCATCCATCCATCCATCCATCCATCCATCCATCCATCCATCCATGCATCCATTCACCCTGGACAGGTCACCAGTCGATCGCAGGGCCACATACATACACACAACCAGACACACTCACACTCACACCTACGGGCAATCTAGAGTAATCAATTAACCTAACATGCATGTTTTTGGACTGTGGAAGGAAGCCGGAGTACCCGAAGGGAACCCACGCAAGCACGGGGAGAACATGCAAACTCCACACAGGGCCAGGGCCTGGGAGTCAAACCGGGGACCTTCTCGCTGTGAGGCAACAGTGCTAACTACCAAGCCACCGTGCTGCCCGTATTTATTCCAGGAAAGTTTAAATGTAGAGGTTTCTGCAGCCGCGTATTGCTTCCTCCATGAAGACAAAGTGAGGACATCTTACGGCTCGGAGGACAAGTGCAGAACCATTACTGACATTAACACCTCTCTTTCTATCTTTTTGTTCTAGGAACAAATTAAGTAAACTGTCACTCAGGACATGCATCCAATGTATGTTTCAGAGAAATGAGGAAGTTTGTCCAGAACGAGGACACTCTCAGAATGTGGATGCTTGTGGAGTCTAAGAATGAAAAGGAAGTGCCGCTCGCGTTGGCTTTTAATCAAGTTTTGCACACGTGAATTTGTGTTTCTTCTGCAGACACATTTTTCAACCTAAAAATGCTGCTTTTTTGAAAGTTTTAAGGTCACGTGCGAGAGAGAGAGAGAGAGAGATTGTTTCTACTTCCTGGTTTTCACTTCCCAGGTGAGAGAGGGCGAGCGAGGCTGAGCATCAGTGAGGGAGGGACTGAACAGGAAGCAGCTCTGGGCGGGGAGTGGTCGGACGTATAAGAGACGAGTCGTCTTCCTGATTCCTGCATTTGTCTGCTGTCTCCGTCTACTTCACACCTGAAACTCCACCTGCACAGGTGAGCTGCTCACACACACACACACACACACACACACACACACACACACACACAAACACACACAGGGTTTCAGGGTGATGACACGTGTGTTTGTGTTGACCAGGATGTCGTGGCAAGCGTTCATTGAAAGACTGACCGATAAAATAGATGGCACCAAGCCCTCCCCGGTGGAAGAGGCGGCCATCTGTGGGATTGAACTTGGGAAGGAGTCGGTGTGGGCCAGTACAACCGGCGCCGCCATCACGGTGAGTGCAGCCGCACACACACGCCTTTCTACTACTACTACTTCTGTCATTTAGCAGACGCTTTTACACCATGAGCAATTAGGGTTAAGGCCTTGCTCAAGGTGGTTCATCTTGGTTGCCATTCCAGGGCTTGAACCTGGGTCCTCTCTCCTCCAGACCCAAGCCCACCTCTATAGCCACTAGACTACAACCCCCCTCCCCAGGGCGTTCCTGCCCTCCTTCCTCCTGAGGTCAGCGTTGACAGACCAGCAAGGCGGGGGCGGGCGGTTCGCTCATCTTCCTCATATCAAGCCGACACAAAAAAATCCAGACAAGCGCGTCTAGGTTTTGGTGATTTCACCTCAGAGAAAAGCGTCGGCCGCTTGCAGAACCTTCAAACTTCAGCGGCCCATTTCCTGTCTGCTACAGCCTGAGTCGGGCCGCAACCGGCTCCAGGTCTCCAACCTCATCACGGCGACACGGGGAAACGCCACGTCTCGTTCCTGCACCCCCGTTAAACCTGCCGTGTCAGCACAGCTGCTCTTCTTCTTTTTGCTGAGTGTTGGGCGTGGCTCAGGTCTTCCCGCTCCCCAGGGCGACCGCCGCCGCTGCGCTTGAGAGGACCCGACTGGCCGGTTCTTGGCTTGAACTGTCTCCGTCAGAGACGGCAGTCGCACCAGAATGTAGGGAGGTGGTAATGGCTACAGAGGTGGGCTTGGGCCTTAACCCTAATTGCTTCAGGGTGTGTTTGTCTCAGATGTAAGTCGCTTTGGATAAAAGCGTCTGCTAAATGACAGTAGTAGTAGTAGTTGTTGTTTGAGTGACAGCATCCCAGCTGCCGAGGGACTTCAGAGCAAGGCGTGTTGTCACTGACCTCTGCAGGACCAGGGTTTCTCTGGGGTCCCGGGGAGAAGCTGCCCACCTCTCAGAGGTGACTGCTGCTCTTCCTGTGGAGGTGGGAGGCCTGGATTCGAGTGGCGGGTTGTGAAACTGGGTTGCTGCCGTGACAGGCAGCGTTTTGACGTTTCCGGGTGTTTCTCTGGGTGGTTTTTGGGGCTGTTGGCCCGACGCTGCTTTAACTGCCTTATAAGGAGATGGAGTCAAAAACCAGCAAACACAGGAAGCTGAGATGATCACTTCTTCTTTCCACACACACACACACACACACACACACACACACACACACACACACACACACACACACACACACACACACACACACACACACACACACACACACACACACACACACACACACACACACACACACACGGCTACATGCTCTCTGCATTGTTCACAACTGCAGATTTTGTTTAATTGTTTAATTAGGATCCCCATCAGCTATTTTGCAGCAATTTTGTGTATTCAAACAAAAAAGAAGCCTTTTAAATAAAAAGTGGGCATTTGGTCTTGTGTTTGTGACTTCTTGAGGACGGGGTTCTGTTTGTCCACATGCGGGGACCGACGTCCTCGAGGGCCCAAGCTGAGGCCGAAGGTCGTCTGGGAGGACCTGCTTGCTTTAAGACCAGCTTAAGCCTCTGTTTCAGGGATAAACTAGCGGGCGCTAGGGTTAGCGATGGGATGGCGTGCGTAGGCTTACCACCCGTCCCTTGAAATACGGAACTGTTACGTAATTGGGAATTAAAAGTTGCGTTCTGTATTGAACCAATACAGACCTATAATATGCTCTAATTTATTGATGTCATAATATACAGGTGAAGGTCGGAAAACTTTGAATATATATGCAAAACTTCATTCATAGTAAATTCAACTAAAGATGAAACAAATATATTATTTCCCACTACATTCAAAGTGAGATATTTCAAGCCTTAATTTGCTATGATTTTGATGATTATGGCTCACAGTTTATTAAAACCCCAAATAAAAAATCTAAAAAAATTAGAATATTTAGTGAAATCAATAAACAATTCAATCATCAGAATTATAACAAATAAAAGTTTAACATATCTTGCTTTGCATGTAATAAGACCAGGTAATGTATTAGTTTCACCTTTTAAGTTGAATTATTGAAATAAATGAACTTTTACACCATATCATTTCCCGACCTTCCCCTGTAGCTATATTCTACATATTGGCTGATGTGGACATGGTTGGCTGTCTGTACAGTCATGCAAGTTCAATGCTATTAAAGCACTTTAAACTTTAAATCCAAGCATTTTGTTTTTTTCATATAAAATAAATACATTTCTATGCAGTTTAGAAGTTTTGGCACCTTCTGCTGAAATCGGGGCGTCCCTTATTTCTATTTCTGAAAGGTGGCAGCCCTAGGCGTGCTGTGATGCGTGCTGCCGTGTTGAACCTCCAGGTCTGGTGGCTGCTGCTCTGCAGGACGGGGTTTAGCCTCCCCGTGTTCGTGCCCAGGCTCGTCCCACATTCCTCCCCTGCAGCTCTGTTCTCCAGAAAAGGTTTCAGGGTTTTTCTGCGGAGCTAAAACATCAGCAGAACGTTCAGTCAACCCGAACCTGACACGCCTTCGCTCTGGGCCTCGGACGCTCTTTCTCTCTCTCTCTTTCTCTTTCTCTCTTTTTCTCTTTCTCTCTCTCTCTCTCTCTTTCTCTCTCTCTCTCTCTCTCTCTCTCTCTCTCTCTCTCTCTCTCTCTCTCTCTCTCTCTCTCTCTCTCTCTCTCTGTCTCTCTGACGCTCTCAATTCAATTCAATTCAAATTGGCTTTATTGGCATGAATAGTAACCATTGTTGCCGAAAGCATACATATACATACAGTAAATTACAATACAATGAATACATTAAATATTAATACAATTACAATAAATATTTAACATTAAATATCTAACACATGCATGTATATATACAGAACTATTTTACATTAATAGGCAGGGCTATAAGGAGACTGTGTTGTCGGGTTGTGTTTCTCTCCATCTATGACATGCACCGGTGTATTTAGCTGCTTCTAAAGCCCTTTCCTTTTTTCCTCCAATTAAATGTAGGATTTTGTCCTGATCTGAGAGGGAATCAAAATCCTGGACTTGTTGTTTAATTTTAGGAAAGAACTTAGATCTAATGTCTTTGTATTGTTCACACTCTAACAGGAAGTGTTGTTCTGTCTCCAGCTATCTGTAGACTCCAGCGCTCTCTCTCTCTCTCTCTCTCTCTCCCTCTCTCTCTCTCTCTCTCTCTCTCTCTCTCTCTCTCTCTCTGCCACCACTTCCTGACTGATTACGTCAGTTAAGGCCACAAAAACTCAGAGTGCAGGGCCATGTATCGTCACGGTAAAGCCTGATTTAAGGCTTCTGCGTTAAACCAACGCCGCGCCTACGCCGTTGCCGTGACGCTGTCGTGAATCCTTCGGACTTCTCGGTCACTCCATTTCGCTGCGGTGCAGTACCCCCCCAGACCGCTAGTTGATACTTTGTTTAGCTTCCGGCTTTACCGGTCACAGTGAATCAAAGAGATAAGAACAACTATTGTGCAAAAAAACAAAACAACCCCAAAAAAAAAATCACACACACACACAAAGAAAAGAGCGCTGAAAGTTCACTACTTCTTCACGAACCGGAAATGTGTTGCTACCAAGCAAACCAATCACAACCCTCTCGGTCTGCGTTGGGTCTGCGTCGCCTCGACGAGTAGTTACATTTTTTAGGAGGTGCACGTCAGGCTACGGCATAGGCTACGGAGAGACTCCCGCGTAGCCGCCTACCCTACGGCGTAGGTTTAACGCAGAACCATAATTCAGCCTTAACGTGCACGAGCCCAAGTAAAGGAAACGCTAGTTCTGTCACGCCAGTTCTGTCACGCCAGTTCTGTCACGCCAGTTCTGTTGGGCCGTGAGGTAGCTTGGACGCCCCCCCTGACCTGTCCTGTGTCTCTGTGCTCCCCCCCACCACAGGTGGAGGAGATCAAGAAGCTCGCAAGCGAGCAGCGATCGGACTTTGCTCAGAACGGTGTCCACGTCTTCGGACGGAGGTGCAGGCTGATCAGAGACCAGCTGGACGTAGAGGGCGTCTTCATGATGGACCTGAAGACAGCGGCCGACGCCGAAGGCAACACGTACGGAGTGTGCGTGAGCAAGACCAAAACAGGTGAGACACGCAGGTGGAGGGGACGCATGAGGGACATGGGTCTCTGGAATCAGGGGGGACTAGGGGGACCATAGGGACCAGCAGGAACAGGGGGGGATACGGGTCTCTGGAACCCATGTGTAGCTGCTTGCTGCCAGCAGGGGGCAGCAGAGGGACTAGGGGGACCAGGGGGACCAGGGGGACATGGGCCACTGCAGGGCGGCCACAGGAAACTGAAATCCAGACGCTTCCAGGGTCTGTCGATTTTTCTGCTGCTTTGTCGAAAAATGCTCCCGCCGCATAAACCGATAGCGCCTGTCTATCGATTTTTGCTACCCTATCAAAAAATGCTACCTCATGGTTTTCCACCTTTGTAGAGCTACAATTTTACTGTGTTTTACTCCCTAAACCACGTCCTTTTCCCCCAATTGGTCCTTGTCGCTTGCCAGGCTGTCATTGTAAATAAGAATGTGTTCTTAATGACCTGCCTGGTTAAATAAAGGCGAATGACTGATGACTAATGACTAATAATGACTAATAATACTGATTATTGATCATTCACACACCCACTATAAACGTATTTCATGTTCTTCCTTGTCATTAGAAATGCACTTGTAAAACTAGATGTTAGAACTTTTTGTTGTAGTTAGATTGTAATCCACAGTGATTAAGACCATGGAAGCAGACAACAGATTAACAAACTTGCAGAAAAATCTTTCAATTAATATTTTGCAAAGTCAGCAACTGCCCCTACTGGCCACACAGAGAAACAAAAGATAAAAATGTGAAAGAGCTGCACAGTTGCAGCAGTGTTGTTTCCATCATCCTATTGTCAGCCTGGCAGGTATTTACCCATCTATGGTTTTTAATCTGAAATGAGAGCAAATTCAGCTACAAGAGCGGCCTGGGGTTGATTTACACTTAATATTGTGTAAGTGTGCATAAGTGTCAATATGCCAGCAGTAGTTTACTCTAGTCTATTAACATAATATTGTTTATGTAATAATATTCATTATTGTGTTTTTGTACAATAACATAATGTTGATAATGTATGAACCATCACTCACACATAAAAAAAATAATTTTATTTTTTATTTATTTTCTTTAACTCTTGGGGGCCCCCTAGTGTTCACGGGGCCTTAAGCAGCCGCTTAGTTCGCTTATGCGTTGGGCCGGCTCTGGCTTCCGGGCCATGTCAGGGCTTCACAATGCTGGTCCGAACCAGCTGGGGAGATCTGGACCTCAGCTGGCTCCAACACCAGCCAAGCCCAGTTTTTACCCTTAACATGAACTTTGGGACCAGTGCAGTCCATCTGGCAGTGCTGTAGAAGAGCTCCAAGTTCCAAAAAAGCTTGGATTGGACCCAATGTGTCTGAAGTCATGATGTTTACTGATTATTCCCTGATACTAACCCTCTCTGTCTTGCACCTCCCCAGCTATCATCGTGGTGAGGGGAACCAAAGACGCCAATGGCGGGCAGCTGTCCACGAGGGTGTACAGTGTGGCCGATTACCTGAGGGGCCTTCATGTTTGAGGCATCATGGCGGCTGCCTCCTTTCTGACCCCTCCCCCTCCCATCCCCTCCACCAGCTTCAGCTGTCAGGGGACAAACAGTGTTTTCCTTGTTGTCACGCCTGATGATGTCACAGCCATGTGGCCGCTGTGGCCCCTCCCCCTCTACACACGTGTTCAGCGCACTATGTGTTTGTGGTGGAGATGGACCACCATGGAAACAGTCTCAACCACCAATTTAATAAAGAGAAAAGTGTTTATTTGCAAAGTCTGACTCGTTCTTGTGTTTGTGCGTCATCTTGCGTGGTTAACGGGGAGAACTGAGAGAAAAGACGAAGAAGTGAGCAGCAGATTCAATTCAATTCAATTCAATTTTATTTATAAAGCGTCTATTACAACAGACATTGTCTCTAAGATCTTTCCAGAGACCCAGAACATGACCCCCGAGCAATTATTACATAAACAAAACATAAATACTGGCAGGTAAAAACTCCCCTAGTTGGGGGAAAACCTTAAGCCAAACAGTGGCAAGAAAAACTCCTTTTTAGGAGAGAAGAAACCTGGACCAGGACCTGGATCATAAGGGGGGACCCTCCTGCTGAAGACCAGCTGGACAGAGCAGGAAAAGAGAGAACAGACAGAGAGAATGAAGAACAGGGAAAGGAGAGACACAGACATACTGGCCACGGTTACATGATGTTTTTTTAATTCTGAATTAATTATTCCGAATTAAATAATTCCGAATTAAACCATTTTCCTTCGAGTTAACATGGAAATAGTAATTCCGAATTGAGGTTTACATGGAAAACACGTTTGATCGGCTTTATCCAATTCCGCTTAAGGTCTGGGGGTTGGGAAGGGTTCTGAGTGGATAGGGGGGCGGACCGGAAGTTACGTCTACCGGAAATTACATCTGCCGGAAGAAAAACAAACTTAGCTGCTTAGCCACTACAACTTTGAGAAGATCACAATCCCCCCCCCCCCCCTCTGGTCATCCCGCTGCTGCTTCCACATGACTGCCGTGTGCTGCTGACGTCCCCAACTCCCCCAGTCTGGCCTTCGGCAGGAGGGTCCCCCCTTATGAGCCTGATCCTGCTCAAGGTTTCTTCCCTCCTAAAGGGGAGTTTTTCATTGCCACTGTTTGGCTTAAGGCTTGTCTCCCACTATGGGAGTTTTTACCTGCCATTGTTTATGTAATAATTGCTCGGGGGTTTATATTTATGTTTATGTTTATGTTCATGTTCTGGATCTCAGGAAAGCATCTAGAGACAACATCTGTTGTATTAGATACTATATAAATAAAATTGAATTGAAAATTCAATTGAATTGAATTTTTATGTTTCCTGCCATCTGTTCTTTTAATTATTTCCAGGTCCTCCAAGCTATTTATTAAATAAATCGTCTCTGCTCTTGACCACCGTTTACTGCGTGCTGCCATCTTGACAAGCCCAGCGCGGAATATAAGCGTCATGGCGACAGACGGGCAAGGGAACGAGCAGCGCAGAAAGACCGGAATTAATTTAAAGCGGAATGAGTGTATACATGATCGCGGAATTATTCTATTTGGATTTAAAATCGGAATAAACCAGCCACTTACTTCCGAATTATGTTTAAAGGTATAGTCAGTAATGTTGGAGAGCTAGAAAGATTTGAAAGTGGCACCTCCTCTAAGCCCCGCCCCCTCCTCCCCCTCTCGTCAGCGCTCCGTCCAAAGCCACGCCCCCACAAACTTTGGGGTACGCGCATTTGCATTTGGACATTTTGGACAGCACATTTTCAACAAAACTACCCCATGTCTCATTCACGTGTAAGCGAGGCCGGTTTTAGGGGGGGGCAGGGGTGGGCTGTGCCCAACCAAACGTGCGTCCTGCCCACCCAATCAAAGTTATGGGGATCCTTTATTTTTTTATAATTTTATTTTTTTATAAATATAAAAAAATATCACAGAATATCTGTACCGTTTCTGATTGGGTAGGCACTGCGCATCATTTCTAGACACAACAATGAATGCATACCGCAAAAGTTGTGTCTCAGCGGAGGGACCCAATGTCCCAGCAAAATGAGCACAACAGAGAAGTGTTCAGACCAGCACACAGAGCACACACTGAAGGCTGATTTATGGTTCTGCGTTACACCAACGCAGAATGGTGCGCGTCGCCACGTACCCTAAGCCGTAGGCTACGGCGTACCCTATGGCGTAGCCGTGGCTCCAGAGCCTGCACAGCACCGCACTGCCACCCGCACAGGCACTCTCCGCCCTCACCGGGATGGAGAGTCCACACACCATCCCCACGGACCCCCATACTGGGGAGGTGGTTCTTTTTTCTTTTTTTTTTTTTTTTTCTCTTTTGTGTATGTTTACAGGCCGGAGCTTCAGGAGCTGCATACTGACCTGCAGTCCCCCCCCTCTGATCATCCCAGTGCTGCTTCCACCTGTGTAGATGTCTGCTATATGCTTGCTGACATCTTGGCCTGCCCTCCCGCCCCTGACCGCCCCAGTCTGGCCTCCAGCAGGAGAGTCCCCCCTTATGATCCAGGTCCTGCTCAACTTCCCTCTTCCCTCCTAAAGGGGAGTTTTCCTTGGCACTGTTTGGCTTAAGGTTTTTCTCCCACTAGGGGAGTTTTTACCTGCCATTGTTTATGTTTGTTATGTTTATGTAATAATTGCTCGGGGGTCATGTTCTGGATCTCTGGAAAGATCCTAGAGACAACTTCTGTTGTAACAGAAGCTTTATAAATAAAATTGAATTGAATTGAATTGAATGTGTGTGTATGTGTGTGTGTGTATGCGTGCATGCAAGCGAGAGCGTGCATGCAAGCAAATATAGGTGTGCATTATGTGTGTATGCCAGTATACCTGTGTGTGCATCTGGTCATGTAAGTCTGCATGTATTGCCAGTGGATGCAAGAATCTGCACAGCTGAGTGTGTATACGTGGATCTGTATGTATCTGTGAGAACAAAATGAAATATGAGCATGCATATGCATGACAGTATGTAAACCAGAATCTCTTATTAACGAGTTGGCCCCATACCATACTGTCCAATAGAACAACACCATATGGAATATAGTCCGTCACCAACGATGTCAAATGCCTTACAATAAAGAAAGCTTTTAACAGAAACAGTGCATCCTGAAATATATGAATGACTCTGTTGACAGCCAAGCCAGCTTCCCACCCAATTTGCCTCTGTAGCTTCAAAGAATATAATAAGATAGAATAAAATAAAACCCTGCATTATGCATTATTAACAAATATATATTCAGAAATGATTCACTTGTTAACAAAATTAAAATTAAATATAAACATTGCAGGAAATGCTGTCTGTCCCATAATATGTAAATTAACTGACAGAGTAAGTAACAGACTCTAAACATGTCAGTCTCAGGGACTAGGATAAAATGAAAGCCTGCATATGCATTAATGGAAATATTTCTAAATAAATCACTTAATAAATTGACTGTTTGAAATATTGTCCAGTGTAAGAGCACTACATGGGATGTTGTCCTGAAAGTATAGTGTCAATTTACTGGCAGTTACAGAGAGAAACAATGTTTCTCTAAAAAGTTCAAGGTCTCTGGTGCCAGCGCCAACCAGATCGATCCATACTCACGTCAGCCGTCAGAGGAGAAAGGTGGAGAAGTGTGCAACGTCACTGTGGAGCTATGAGCCAGTAGAAAGTCCCTTTACAAAGGCCTCCGCTTTAGCCGGAACAGTGAAGCTTCTCTGCACGTCATCCCAGATTGTTACCTTCAGCTTGGCAGGGTACCACATCCCATATTTCATTCCCTCGCACTGCTGTAACAGTCTGTAGCCTGTCACCTTGCTCAGAGATGAGGTTTCTTGACGCAGCAGCTTTCCGCAGGATTTCTTCTTTTTCTTGCTACTAGTGGCACTTGACCACAAAGGCTCTTGGCTGCTGTCCTTCGTCCGGAGTTTGTTGTAAGGTGCGGTGCGCTCTGTCCAGGACCGGTGGTTTATTCAGATAGAGCGCTTTCTGTAATAGCTTGGCAACAAATGTGCCCAGACGAGTGCCCTCCTCACATCTTTCTTGGACACTGAAAATCCGCAAACTACACCTCCATGATCTTGCCTCTAAGTCTTCGGACTTTGCCGCGAGACTCACCACTTCTTTCTTTAGCTGTGACACCTGTTGCTCCAGTTTAGTGTTGGTATCTGATGGTTGTTCGCCCCTTCCTCCAGGCTGGAGGTGCGCTGCTGCAGAGTGTCAGCCCTAGTGTTAGCATCGTCTGTGGCCGCTTTCATCTCCTTCCTCAAGATGCCGATTTGCTTGCGTAATTCAATGTTCTGTGTCTCTGCTTTGTCATCCATTTTTGCCAGTAGTTCAGTTTTTAAAGATGCAATTGCCTGGAGTATAGCTGATTGATCCGGGTCCACGGCCCCAGCTTGTTCGGCGGCCTCGGTATTCTTCCTCAGGCCAGGCATTTTTGTCTCTGTATAACCGAATCTGAATAAAAGTTCAAGTTCTCCCCATGTAACGTTGCACACTCTGCTTATACGGCGGTATATTGGTGTTATGTGAGTAGGTTGGACTTGTTGACAAATCCAAAGGTTAATATGGAGGAGCTCAGTAGCGGGCGTCTACATCGCTTCAAGGACATCTGTCTTACAGATAAAGAGCGGCTGAAACTGGGTCATGTGACAGGAAGTGATCCAAACACAGCAGCAGATCTACATTAGAATGATGAAAAGTTAAAGGAGAGAGGTTCTGGAACGATCTGGTCCGGGTCCAGACCTGAACCCATTGTGATGCTGGTTGAACCTAGGAGTGGGACCATCAGAGAGCTGTGTAGAAGTGAAAGTCCAAAAATGTCAGACAGGAAACATTTACTGAGGGTTCTGCTGAAGGTGGGTCTACAAGGATGGTGGAACTTCCTACAGCACCCTCTTAGGCTTAATTTGGCTTAGAAAGGGTCTGGATCCAGACCTGCAGTTCCTGAACTGACCACCAGGGTGCAGATCCAGATAGGGAGTTAAGCTCCTATGGTTGGAAATCCTCCTTCTCAAAGGAGCAACTGCATCTAAAGCTGAGTCCAGGAAACCAGCAGTGTTACTAGCAAGGAAATCAACATCTGCAGAGGTAGAACCGAGGTCACTGGCCTCGACTACTTCACTATTTTCCACCATCGTAAGATGAGCAATGGCCTCCCTAAATTTAGTAATAGCTTCATCAGACAAACATCTGCTCAAATAATACCTCCTATTAATCGCTTCAACATCGGCAATATTAAATTCAAACGTGATTAAATAGTGGTCGGATGAGAGAGAGTTTACAGGCGACACTAACAGATTAGCAGGTTCAACACCGTAAGCGAGGACGAGATCCAGGGTATGATTAAAACAGTGCGTCGGTTTGATTACTTTTTGTGAGATACCCATCAATTCTAAAAGACAATTAAAAGCTAATTTAAGATTATCGCTGTCAACATCCATATGAATGTTAAAGTCACCCACTATGATGACTGTATCTGTACTGATCAATAAACTAGATAGGAAATCTGAAAATTCAGAGAGAAACTCTAGATAAGCACCAGCAGGGGGCCGGTACACTACCACTAACAAAACTGGCTTCTCTGATTTCCAGCTCAGGAGTTTCAGACTAAGCGTGAGGCTTTTGAACCTATTATAAGCTGGCAGACCAGCACAACAAACTGCAAGAACAGTGGAGAATAATGATGGTGATTAGATACTTATAATTAATAACAGAAAGGAAAGAAAAGATGGGGTGATGGGCACCACTCAGTGGATCATTTTGGAGTCCCCCTGCAGCGTAGCTCAATAGCAGCATATCTACATGTAGGATGAACCAGCTGCTCTAGTCTGGTCCTGCAGCTGCAGCTACGACTACTGGCCCAAACACACTAGAGTTACACTAACTAGAGGTTTATGAAACACTAACTAGAGGTTTACTAACACTAACTAGAGGTTTACTAAACACTAACTAGAGGTTTACTATACACTAACTAGAGGTTTACTAAACACTAACTAGAGGTTTTACTAACACTAACTAGAGGTTTACTAAACACTAACTAGAGGTTTACTAAACACTAACTAGAGGTTTACTATACACTAACTAGAGGTTTACTAAACACTAACTAGAGGTTTTTCTAAACACTAACTAGAGGTTTACTAACACTTACTAGAGGATTACTAAACACTAATTAGAGGTTTACTGAACACTAACTGGAGACAGTACTAGGGACAGTACTACAGACTGTACTGCAGACAGTACTACAGACTGTACTACAGACAGTACTACAGTAGTACGTGATTGAGAGCTGCTGCTGGTCATGTGCAGTTATTTTTAGCTCCTCTAAAGGCTGCAGGACTCTGATTCTCCATGTGGCTGAAGAACACTTAAAGGTTGAGTGTAAAGGGTAAAGTGTGGGTGTGTGTGTGTGTGTGTGTTTGTGTGTGTGCGTGTGTGTGTGTTTGTGTGCGTGTGTGTGTGTGTGTGTGTGTGTGTGTGTGTGTGTGGGTGTGTGTGATTCTCACTGAGTGTGCGTTTCAGGGTGACTGCCCTTTACAGTGAATTCTGAACCAGTCTCACATTTCCCCTAAAGATGAACTTTGACCTTTTCTGAGGGAGTTAGGGACCGTCAGAAAAGTTCCTCCCTCTGCATAATAACCAGGAACATTGCTCCGGGTGAAGGTCCAAACGTAGGAGCTTCCAGAGCGCTGAGGGAGGATGAAGATTTCCTGTAACTACCACTTCCACCATAACAAAACCAGTTCCCGCACCAAGCACATAAATCACCATTAAAAAAGGCAGAAAAACCCGGAGAGAACCGTCGCTATAGCAACCAGTTGCTACAACCACCAGCCTGTCAGCAGTTTAAAGACTCCAGAGATTGTAACGGTGTACAGATGACCACTCTGAGACACAAACCCACAGTGCTAGCAGTTCAAGACAAATACAACATCCCTTTCTACTTTCTGAGTTCCCTCCTCAGTGTTCCACCATCAGACTCTCCCAGAAACCTCCGTCAGGACGATAAGTCCAGGGAAACGTTGCAACATTATTGATTCAAACAGACCCAAATCCATACATTTAGTGACTTTTAAATGAAATAAAAGGAGGTTTCATAACTTGGTCCCTGATAAACCTGTGACACAGGTTTGTCTTTAAAAACCTCTAAACCATCTGATCAGGATCATCAGTCTTGGTCCAGTATATGGGGAGATGTTTGTTTAGGTGTTGTAAACATGAGTCCAGATTGATATGAGCTGTGAAATTGGAAGATTTAGTCAGATTTATACTGCTTTATCTGCATTTCCTTTGATGTGGTCATCTTCACATGCTGGAAGCTCAAGCATTTCCTTCTCAGATACCCGCTTTATTCTTATAAACCTTGGAGGTGTTGGAAGTTACTCTAAAGCACCGTCTCCGGCAATGTCTAAATGAGGCAGGTCGCGTTTGGAGAATTAATTTAAACCTCGGTTGGTTAGAAAGAGGTTGGAGGCTTGGTGTTTTTAGTTTTGTGCAGTCTTGCAACATGCAGACGCTCCCTGCCCCTCCCCTGCTGCCTCCTCCCCCTGCAGACAGGCTCTATAAAAACCCCACCGTCAGAGGGACAGACACCTTTCACGTCAGTCAGACGGACAGACAGACCGACAGTTGGACGGCCCGCAGCTCTCAGGTAAGACCACTTCAGACTCGACTCAACTTCAGCTTCGCCGCACCTCAAACTCTCAACAGAACTTGTCTATCGCCTACTTCCTGATTTTTTCCAGTTCAAGCCTCTCTGCTCCACTAGGCTTTTATTTTGAAAATACAGTTATTTTAGAGCGCTTTAGGTCATTTGGATTTGTAGTCGAGATTGATTTTGGACAAAAAGACAATGTTTGAGGGTTTGAGTGTAAATTCAACGAAGGTCATGGAGCTGAAGAGACACATGACAGGCGGATCAAAGTCCACACCCACACACACACACACACACACACACACACACACACACACACACACACACACACACACACACACACACACACACACACACACAGAGCATGTGTGTGTTTTGAGATATCTATTGCAACAGAAGCGCAAGTACTCACTGTAGTTTGAGTGTGTAAGAGTGAAGAGTCTTGATTCGGAGAGTCTGTGAAATGAACCCCAGTACGCAGCAAAAACAGGAATGTGTGTTAGTTAGTTTAGGTGTAGTGGGCCTTTTAATACCTGCAGCAGATGTTGTAGGAGACACATCCTGTGCATTTGAACCAGTCGCTCAAAATCCACTGGGCCACCTGAATGGGCCTTTCAATATTCTGAAGGTACTGGTGTGTCAACCCCTGTGGGAGGCTGCAGGTGGGTCAGGAACACCTGTGGGAGGCTGCAGGTGGATCAGGAACACCTGTGGGAGGCTGCAGGTGGATCAGGAACACCTGTGGGAGGCTGCAGGTGGGTCAGGAACACCTGTGGGAGGCTGCAGGTGTCCTGACCACCTGTCGAAGGGGGCAGGTGTGTCCTGTTCACCTGTGTGAGGCTGCAGGTGGGTCAGGAACATCTGTGGGAGGCTGCAGGTGTCCTGACCACCTGTGGGAGGCTGCATGTGTCCTGACCACCTGTGGGAGGCTGCAGGTGTCCTGACCACCTGTGGGAGGCTGCAGGTGTCCTGACCACCTGTGGGAGGCTGCAGGTGGATCAGGAACACCTGTGGGAGCCTGCAGGTGGATTGGGAACACCTGTCGGAGGCTGCAGGTGTGTCCTGTTCACCTGTGGGAGGTGGCAGGTGTCCTGACCAGCTGTGGGAGGGGGCAGGTGTCTTGACCACCTGTGGGATGGGGCAGGTGTGTCCTGTTCACCTGTGGGAGGGGGCAGGTGTCCTGTTCACCTGTGGGAGGGGGAAGGTGTCCTGACCACCTGTGGGAGGGGGCAGGTGTCCTGACCACCTGTGGGAGGGGGCAGGTGTCCTGACCACCTGTGGGAGGCTGCAGGTGTTTCCTGCAGTAATTGAAGGGTAGAGGGGGAAGAGAAGGCCAGTGTGTACAGTAAGGACAGTAAAGGCCATCCGCGGTTTCAGCTGTTTGTGTGAGTTCAGCTGTTTTGTTGCACGATGGTGGAAATAAACCCCATGCACCGCAGTAGCAAAGTACCTCTGCAGACACAAAATACTCTTAAACCCCTGACGTACCACAGTACTGCTGGTCTCCAGTAAAGGCTCCGGGGGGGCAGGACGCTGAACCCCTCAATGCCCCCCGTTACCCCGGTCCTCTGTCCAGAGAAAAGAGGTCTGTGGGTGCTGCTACAGAACCTGAGTACTTTTTATCTTACAAAAGTACCAGAGTACTACATTAAGTAGTACAGTGAGTTCAGCCTCAGTTAACAGATGCTCCGATATCAGCTCTCACACATGTTTTTAAATGTCAAAGACATTCCTGTGTGTGTGTGTAAAGGTTCGTTAAAAGGTCAGGGGTTTCTTCAATATAAATATCTGGACCCCCCTCCCGTAGAGTAGTATCTTCTTGGCTGTGATTGGTCAGCTGTCAGTTTCTGGAGGGAGGGGCTCTGATAAGGGACAAGGTTGTCATAAGGGAATCATGGCGTTAACCAGGATCACTGCTGCAGGTCTGAGGCACACACACATACACACGCACACAAACACACACACACACACACACACAAACTGACTGCATGACTGCACGCGCACACCAAACACGTGTAAATACACACGGGTTCGGAGAAAGAACTTTATTTTTCAGGTTTCTTTTCAAGGTCATTGTATCACATTCAAAACCTGAACCTTTATTGACACAATGAAACATTGTTTCACCAACGTTATCTCTTTAAACCAACAAAACAGCAGCTGCTGGAACACGGTCCAAACCGGGAACAACCAAACCAGGGACACGGTTCAAACCGGGAACACGGTCCAAACATGTCCATGTAAATGAGGAACACAATTCAACCAAGTTTTCTAGACCAGGAACACTGTTCAACTGAGTCTCCAGTGACCAGGTTCAGGGTTCAACCCAATCCCTGAAATCAACGGCAACTTCTACTTCTTAGAATCTGAGGGCTGGATCTAACATGGTGCACAAAATGGGAAGACAAGGTCCGTTTTTTGTTTTTTAAACTTCCGGGGAAAGGGCGCATTAGCCCTCTGAGGTCTCATTCCAGTTCTGGTCCCGTTTTCCAGCCCGTACGTAGTCCACGACCAGGAACATGATGATACCAAGGGACTAAGCTGTTGTGATATTAAGTTTTCTTTTTTGTGTGTGTAGGAGTAAAACATCTAACGTGGTGTCTCCCCCTCTGCTTTCTGTCCCCCGTCCCTCAGTCAGGATGTCTATCACCAAGATTCACGCCCGTGAGATCCTCGACTCCAGAGGAAACCCCACTGTGGAGGTGGATCTGTGGACTGCCAAAGGTGAGCTCACAGCAGGACAGTGTGGTCTCTGTTTCCCAGATGTGTGTCGGGATGCTAATGTCAAAATGTCTCAGGTCACTTCAGAGCTGCTGTCCCCAGTGGAGCTTCAACCGGAGTCCATGAGGCGCTGGAGCTCCGCGACGGAGACAAGGCTCGCTACCTGGGCAAAGGTAGGAGGTGGAGAGGGTGGGCTGTGGGCGGGGCAACGAGGGCAGGGCGTTTACTAAGGCACAACGTCTGTCTGCAGGTACAAAGAAGGCTGTGGACCACGTCAACAAGGACATCGCCCCCAAGCTGATTGAGAAGGTATCACCTATTGATCAACAGTGGTTAATGAAATGTACCGATAACCTTCAGCAGATGTTGGGGACATCTGTCAGTCTGGAGTTAACCGCTTTATTCTGTCTTCCACAGAAACTCAGCGTCGTTGACCAGGAAAAGGTCGACAAGTTCATGCTGGAGTTGGACGGAACTGAGAACAAATGTAAAGACCTGTTTCCACAGCTGTCAGTCTGGTTAGCTGTCTGACTCAGCCGTCTGACCGTTTCACTCACCTGTCTGTCTGCAGCTAAGTTTGGCGCTAACGCTATCCTGGGCGTGTCCTTGGCGGTCTGCAAGGCCGGAGCCAAAGAGAAGGGTGTTCCTCTCTACCGCCACATCGCTGACCTCGCTGGACACAAGGAAGTCATCCTCCCTGTTCCTGTGAGTGGGCGGAGGGGCATCGTGGGAAGGCGGGGCTTTGTTTAAGACTGCGACAGGGCTTTTTCCTAACAAGCGTGTAGGATAGTTGCAATCTGCAAGAAAAATAGGATGTTTTCACCTCAAAGTGTGAGAACCACAGACGTTGGCCACTTCTCAATATCAAGTACTCAATTCAATTCAATTCAATTTTATTTATATAGCGTCTAATACAACAAAAGTTGTCTCTAGATGCTTTCCAGAGACCCAGAGCATGACCCCCGAGCAATTATTACATAAACAATGGCAGGTAAAAACTCCTATAGTGGGAGAAAAACCTTAAGCCAAACAGTGGCAAGGAAAAACTCCTGCTCAAGAAACCTTGAGCAGGACCAGGCTTGTAAGGGGGGACCCTCCTACCAAGGGCCAGACTGGGGGTCTGGGACGTCAACAGCGCAGCAGGCAGGTGGAAGCACCAACGGGATGACCAGGGGTGGGGACCGCAGGCCAGCACGCAGCTCCCGAAGCTCCGGCCCAATCAGCAAGTCCCAGGTTAGGTGCAGGGTCGGGGAAAAGTTGAGAAGGGGCAGGGCCAGGTTTTACTCCAGGTTTGGACATTCTTATGATAGTTAGTTACTTCTTAACTCAGACCAACAGCTTTGACGTCTCCCAGTCTGGTCTTCATGCTCGCGGCAGCACTGAGACCGTCACTGAGACCGGCATTTGAAGAACTTGCTGCCAAAGGAACCACCCAGACCTCTGGGGTCTCCCGGTTCAGGTCTGCTCTGTGTCCCGTGAACCAGAACCAAACATGGAGAGCTGGACTACCAGGGACTAGTTTAAGATGATCAGTCTTAAAGCATTGATAGATACGTCAGTCAGCAAAATCCATCAGGTCGTTCCTGAGATATGGCCTTGCAGAAATACCCAAAGCTCAGACTAAATGTGCCAAAAACTTGGCAAGTCTATCTAAACCTTCATCTTCAAAAACCTCTAAAATCTCTCTGGAACATCAGTCCAGTAAATGGTGAGATGTTCTCCTGTGTTCAGGTCCTCACTACATGAATCCAGATAAAGGTTTTTAGTTTAGTTTTTAGAGCAGAGTCTTAGTTTTACACGTGTGGAACCTCACATGTGGTACCTCCATCGTGATGCAGAATTTTCTCAAATACTGTTTGTAACTATTTGAAAATCAAGGTTTTAAATCATCTCAGTCTTTTTGGAGCAGGAACCTCAGAGGCTTCATAAGGAAAGAGTTGACTTTTTGTCATGTGACCTTCAGGCATTCAATGTGATCAACGGTGGAAGCCATGCTGGAAACAAGCTGGCCATGCAGGAGTTCATGATTCTTCCCATCGGAGCGTCTAACTTCCATGAGGCCATGAGGATCGGCGCAGAGGTACGACCAGCTCTTCTCGGCAACGCCAGCTCCGCTGCAGTCTTGTCTCACTGTGTCGTCCCTGTGCGTCCAGGTGTACCACAACCTGAAGAACGTCATCAAGGCCAAGTACGGCAAGGATGCCACCAATGTAGGAGATGAGGGCGGCTTCGCCCCCAACATCCTGGAGAACAACGAGGGTGAGGCGCCACTGTGGTGACGTTATCAGGAGGCTTGAAGCACATTAAACATCAAATGCCGTTTGTGTCACTGCAGCTCTGGAGCTGCTGAAGACGGCCATCGAAAAGGCCGGCTACCCCGACAAGATCATCATCGGCATGGACGTGGCCGCCTCCGAGTTCTACCGCAATGGCAAATACGACCTGGACTTCAAGTCCCCCGATGACCCGGCCAGACACATCAGCGGAGAGAAGCTGGGTGATCTGTACCGCACCTTCATCAAGGGCTACCCAGGTACTAACCTCAGCTCCTTCACAAATGCAAACACATCCTCCCTCCAGTAGGCGGCAGCACATTTACTGCTCGTCTCTCTTTCCATTTCCAGTCCAGTCCATTGAGGATCCATTTGACCAGGATGACTGGGAACACTGGTCTAAGTTCACCGCCTCCACGGACATCCAGGTGAGATGAACAGGGACAGGTACGTCACCTGGTCACCTGTGGTCGACTATGTTAAGAGAACTGGGTTAACCTAGAGGTTTTGCTGACTCGGCCCAATCCCTGTTGATTCAAAGACACACACATGTGCAGAACCAGGGTAAATAAACACACTTGGCTGCGAAGACCACACTCCAACCCGAAGAAAAGGGAACAGAGCCAGCATCCTTATGCAGACATCAGGAGGCGTGTTTTTCTTTTGTGTTCACTGTCATTCAACATTGATGACTCACCCTTGTGTCTGTCTCGACCGATCAGATCGTAGGAGACGACCTGACGGTGACCAACCCCAAGAGGATCCAGCAGGCTGTGGAGAAGAAGGCCTGCAACTGTCTGCTGCTGAAAGTGAACCAGATTGGCTCCGTCACCGAGTCCATTCAGGCGTAAGACGCTCGTCTGAACACTGAGTTTACCGAGGCGCTCTAAACCAGGGACGCCAGGCTGGTTAATGCAGCTGGTTGATGTCTTATCTATACCGTTTTATGATATAAGACATAGTAGATCTGGCACCTCTCAGGTTCCCAGGTCCCCAGTACAGGTAGCTGGTATTTTTGTATCTATTTCAGATCCTGTTGTGTAAAGTTCTGTGTTAGTGTACTCCATACAAGGGATTATATACTGTCTATTCACAAAAGTGCAACAGTACAACATAAAGAGGTCTGGAGGACGGAAGTCCCTGATGTTTACGGATGTCTACTGGTTTTTGGTCACACGTGTGTTTACCTGCATCTCAGGTGTAAGCTGGCTCAGAGCAACGGCTGGGGTGTGATGGTCAGCCATCGCTCTGGAGAGACCGAGGACACCTTCATCGCTGACCTGGTCGTCGGACTCTGCACTGGACAGGTAGGTGGGCTGGGATGAGTGTAAGGGAAATGAGACACACCCACCCTGACCCCCCCCGAACCCCCCCCCCCCCGGGATTCTGAAGTCTGCTTTTTCGATGGAAACAATTCTTAGAAAAGCTGTTTCACGTGCGGACTCATACAATATTCACTTTACTCTGGTAACCACTAGAGGTCGACCACAGCCAGCCTCAACCTTTTTATGGAGAAATAAAATCAGCTGTGCTGATTTATAGTCTTCTAAATGGGTTCTAAAAAGTACTTTCAAAGTACTTTTCATTCACAGATATAACCTCATACGGAGTATCTCATTGTATATACGCCAGGGTTAATCATTTAGGAGCCTCCGACGTGCATGATGGAGATGTTTATCTGCCAGGGCTGGTCCTAGGATTTTGGCAGCCCAAAACAAGGTTTTGTTTGTGGCATCAAAAACACGACAACTGAATGAAAAGACAGGTGGACAAATTCGTTTTCAATACATCTCTTGCTTTATTTTGGAAAAAAATTATATTTGAAACAATAATTTCATAGGATTTTGTAAAATATGTGTTTGTAGTAATCCCTCGTTTTTCGCAGGGGTTACGTTCCCAAAAGAACCTGTAATAGGTGAAATCCGTGAAGTAGCAACCTTTTTTTTTTTTTACTATCATTATACAAGGCTTCAAATTGCGGAGATCAGCCCCGCTCCACCGCGACCCGAGTAATTCGATTTGAACGGAGAAAATAAAAAATGATTATTGAAAAAAAATACAATAAGTACAGTAGGATAAATTGTGACTTGCGCGTATTTCACTGCTCTTCTGACTGCCGCTGCATCCTGACTCCGCTCTGTAGCGTCTTTTTCTTCTAAAGTTCGTGGTGCAGGTGTGTTTTTTCGAGAGAAGAACATAGTTACAGGTAGTTTTTTCTTCTGGGCAAAAAGATTCTTATAAACCGACATGCCACCATCGATTATATTTGAGAACTGTAACGACTGATTCATCAAAGGGTGCCGTTTTTGAGCTGCCTGCTGAAGTTCATTGGCCGTTCTCAGCATTGTTGCTAAGCGACCAACGTTATTAACACAGGAAGTGAAGAAGCAGGGAGACTGTTTAGCCAATCAGAATGCAGAACACGATGCACAATGTAAATCCGTGAAGCAGCGAGACGTGAAAGGTGAACCGCGTTATAGCGAGGGATTACTGTAATAAATGGAAGTATCATGGAGCAGTTTAGAGTCCCAACTTGGGACCCTTTTGATCATTTGGCCCCCTGTAGCAGTTGTGGCCCTCAACAACCCCATAGAGCCTTGACGTAAGGGAACGACAATGAAAACGTGAAGCAATCTCACAAGCGCCTCAGATACCGTGGTTTCTTTCTACACTCGCCCAATGAACACAACAGGGGCGTGGTGGAGTTCCTCAAACGTTCCTCACACGTCTCGTCTGACCCGATGACCTCCTGTCTTTGTCTCGCAGATCAAAACTGGTGCCCCCTGCAGGTCAGAACGTCTGGCCAAGTACAACCAGCTGATGAGGTAAGAATTTCCTGCCTCTTTCAGAATAAAAGCCGTAGATTTTTGAAGTGAGAGCCCAGCTAAGCTCCATGTCCTGCAGGATCGAGGAGGAGCTTGGAGACAAGGCCCATTTCGCCGGAAAGAACTACCGCCACCCCAAGGTCTAAACCACCGTCTTACCCACGCTCTGTCACCGTAGCAACTGACTGACGTCTCACAATCCATGAAGCCCCTCCCCCACAGGAGCTGGTGGGAGGTGAAAGTTGGGCTGTGGCCCCATCCCCAGCTGTGATTCCATTAATGATGTTTTCTATAAGTGAATAAACAGTGATATATAAAACCCGCTTTGATTAATGATCATTACTGTTTGGGATCAAACACACTGTTGGAAGTAGTCCTTTTGAATCTTGTGCTCAGGGCCGGCCCAAGCCTCCATGGGGCCCTAAGCAAAATTTGATTTTCGGGCCCTCTATTACTGCCAATAATACTTGAGGAAACTTTTCACAATTTCCTTGACACCAAACGTTACACTAAGACATGCAAACATACCTTTATCTTTCCGTTTTTTCTCCTCTTCATCTTTCATCCTCTTTCTTTTCTCTGCTCCTGAAGGATAAGTCAGTTTTTGTGACATGGTGGGCCTTCAACCTACTCCTCAGATGCGAAGTGCCATGCGCAATGCATTGATTGAACACATTACCAGTGGAGCTCTGGAGCCGAGAGGCATTAGTCAAAATGCCAGCAGTAGTCTACTCTAGTCTGTTAACATAATATTGTTTATGTAATAATATTAATTACTGTATTTTCTGAAATATAAGGCGCACCTAAAATTTACAGTTTTTCTTGATCGTTTTGGCCCATTTTTCCATTCACAGTTTACTTTTTCAAAACAGCTCACACAAAGCCCTTAACAGAAGCTGAAATAACACTTTATGATGTTTGCAGAATGACACCACTTTCTCAAAACTTGTCACACATCCATCAAAACCAAACTTTTCCATCAAAACCTACAATTTTTTTCTCAATTGAACATGTATGTTTTCTCATTTATTTAACAATGGATAACAAAATTGAAACTACAGCTATCAATATCAACTTTTGTTCAACACCCTCATAGTATTGACTATTTTACAACTGACAACATACTACAATTTGGGTTTTGCATTGAGCACTCTAACTTAGTTATATAACTTAGAAATATACTGTCACAGAGTATTTACAGTAAAATCAGAAAATGTGTATACAGTAAAATATTGTAGATCTGTTTTTGTATTGCTGAAGTTCCTGTCAACACCATTGATTTACATTTGTTCTACTGTGTACAAAATGGCAAGATTCTGACAGAAAAATATTTATTGCAGTACTTGTCACATGCACATACTGTAAGCAATCAAAATGACAGGGTTCAATATGCAGTACAACAAAGGTCAATTCTCAAAGAAAGTACTGTAAATGAAACACAATGAAATGAAACCCTGTAAACATGAAAAAAATAAAAATACAGGAAAATTACGCATTGTCGACACGGGCCTGACGATCAGGCCACATGTCCTCATCCACGTCCTCCTCGATCCATGCTTGGTGTCAACTTCAAGCTATTTACCTCTTTGATAGGTTGAGGACTACTTGCTTTGTTTTGCAAAGAAAGTTCACACAGGTGCTGATAATTTTTAGAATTGAGAGAGCAGTTCCAATTGGCTGCTACAAAGTGTCTGCAATGTGTTGCCATGGTAAATCAGTTATGTTTTGTGTCTCTTTGTGAGAAGTGTGTTAACTGTTTTGAAAAGTGTATTAAAAGTCAAAGAAAATTGTGTGAAAGCAATGAGAAATAGTTAACTGATTCGCCAGAGAGGACTCTTGCTGTGCAAAGAAGGTGTGAGCATTAGATAAAGTTGACCCATGATGTGCAAAATGTGTCAAAGCAATCGAGAAAAACTGTAATTTAATTTTCTCAAAACCCGGCCGTGCGCCATATAATGCGGTGCGCCATGTATAGGATCATTACGGTAATTTCTGTTATTGTAGTCAGGGGGATTTTGGGTACTGTAGTCGGTGTCACCGAAGTAACAGCGTTAAAACGGCGCTAAAAAACTGTCATTTATTACAGTCCCCCTTTAAAGAGACACGTTTACGACGCAGAGTTCAATCTCAAGGCTATCAGCCACGCGGATTGCGCGGATTGCGGTGGATGGCGGAAGGGGAACACGTTCACCCAGACGGGAGGGCAGCGCCATGCATACGCCACCATCTGGATGCCTGGGCTGATATATCAGCCTCAACTGTGGTCCAAGCTTTTACAAAGGCAGGAATCGTCAGACGTTCAAGAAAACAGCAGCAACGGTGACTAGCATAATGGCGACTGTGACGAGCCGGGACCATTGGATGCTGCACTCGCCCACCTGAAGATTTCGAGGGATTCGGGGATGAACGTTTTCAGAAAGCTGGTTTTTATTTTGTTAATAAAGTTTTGACTTACAGTACTTTTCTTCTTGTTTTTTTTTTTTATTTTGTAGTATTCCCTGTACCGCGGCTCCATCAGGTAGATACGTAACCCCAGCCATTATACTACGGTATCTTACCGTATATTCCGTGCGCCGTATAATGCGTTGCGCCTTATATATAAAGAGATTTAGAGAATAGGCCATTTATTGATGGTGCGCCATATCATACGATGCGCCGTATGGTGCGGAAAAAACGGTATTGTGTTTTTGTACAATAACATACCCTTGATAATGTATGAATCATCACTCACACATAAAAAAATAATTAGGGCCTGAGCACTTACAGTGCGAAGGCCCTATTGTATCTGTAGGAATTTTTTTTTTCCTTGTTTTTTTTATTTTTCCGATGAAATGAGGGCCTTTTTGCCCCCCTAAACGGGCCCCAAAATTCACCAAATTTTGCACGCAAGCCAGGCCTGGTGAAAAATGTGATATTTAATGGTTTGCATTAATGGGCATGGCCTAATGGCTCAACAGCGCCCCCTAGAAAACTTCGTGCCTCAAGCCCCACAATACGGTTTGACGTACTTGCACGAAGATCGGTACACACCTGTATCATGTTGCAACTTAAAGAAAAGTCTCTTGGCGCCATGGCCGAAACCGAACAGGAATTCGGCCATTTTTTATTAATCGTGTAATTTTGCCGCAATTTATGCAATTTCTTCGTCCGCTTCTTCGCCCGAACCGTAACATGCACCCAGGTGTGTTATACATCAAAATGTGTCAAAATTACTTTTCTCAGTCAAAAGCGTTATCGTGGCGACGATAGATGCCAAAAAGCGAGCCCCCCTTCATCTGATTGGTCCATATTTGATAGTTCCTACTTTCTGCCATAACTTTTGAATGGTTTGATTAAAGACTCGTGGGTGGTTTCATCGGACATGGTTTTGAGTCCTTGACCATAATTACAGACATGGTTACAGAAAAAGTATCTGCTTGGCGCGGCTCCACCCGCCTCGGCCCGTAGTGGAAAAGCGCAAGACGGGGGCGTGGCGGGTAGAAGCGCTGAGTAGGTACTAGTGGAAAAGGGCCATAAATGTCCAGGCCTGAAGACATCTACATGCAAGTCATACAAGCGCTTCCACTGCAGCACGCCTGAACGTGCACAAGGGTGTGAGGGCCCGTTCATCGCTGCTTGCAGCTTTAATTTTATTTTATAGGGGGGCCCCCTAGTGGTCACGGGGCCCTAAGCAGCCGCTTAGTTCACTTATGCCTTGGGCCGGCTCTGGTTGTGCTTTAGGGCTTTTCAGCAGGAACAGGCCTCGACAGATACATCAAATCCACCCAGTCATGCACAACGTCAGTTAATCAGTTAGTCATTGACTGGACTAGACACAGGACCTCTCCTGGCTGGTGTCATCAGTAAACGGTCTGGAGGAGCTGACCTGATCATTTCATCTCAACTATCCAATCAAGATCTGCATGACAGTAACTGGTTCCAGAATAACCCAGACAGACGTCCCGACCGCCTCATGAGACTCAAATCTGTTGTGATGTTAAGAATCAACAGGCTGAAAGTTATTGAGAGAACCACCACTTTATAATGATTAAATTAAAGTACATAAGAGTCCCGGTGGAAGCATCTGGTGATCACCTTGGGATGTGGAGGTCGCCTGCAGAACAGTTTCATTGATTATTATTATTATCATTCTCTAATGGTTCTTTTGAACCACAATTCAACAACCATGTCTGATATTCATTGGTCAACATTAAGTCATTTATTATTTATCATCCATTTACTCAATCAGAGTCATTTCAGTGAACATTACAGGATTTTCTTCCTTTAATTGAAGGGAAAAAACACATTTTTTCATGTAATAATCTCAAATTCCAAGATAAAAATACTTTATTAATTAGTTTAGTTTAGTTTATTGTTTTGCACAGTTTTTAAAAATATACAGGAAATATCAATGATAAACACTATACGGTGCAGGAAGAGGCAAAAAACCCAATGGGCTTATTTGAAGCCTCCACCGAAGATATTAAAATTTCATGTCAAGATTAACATACAAAAAACAGAAAGTATAACTACACAAAAGTGATGGCAAACTAATAATGCAATATATAAAGAATAAAGACAAAAAATAAGTGTGTGTGAGTGTGCATGGGATATTGTTTTTACAACTTATATTGTATTGATTCCTGAGCAAATAAGACTGTACATGTCACTATGAGTGAAACACAGAAAAAAACAAAAAGAACATGGATACATAAACAACAATACATTGGGAAAACAGTTACAAAACAGCAGTCAAGTGGTCCTTTAAACGTCTTTTGTAAAATTTCAGAGAGGACGAGCTTTTTGCCAGGTGGGAAAAATCATTCCACAATTTAGTGCCCCTAAATCTCAACGAAAATTGACCTCTGCAAGTGAGAAATTTAGGAGGATGAAGATCTGAGGATTGTCGAGTTGAATAAGAATGAATCTCTGAAATTAATTTAAAGTAAGTCTTGAACTGTCCAGGAATATTGCCTTCACTTGAATTTAGCTTATAAATAAAAACGCATATCTGAAAAATATTGATGTCATAAATAGTAAGAATCTTGAGTTTTTGAAATAAAAGAGTAGATGAAGCGAGTGACTCTGATCGAGTTGCAATCCTAACAAAACGTTTCTGTAGGACCAGAATTTTGTGAAGATTTGTAGGAAAAGTATTTGCCCAAACTATATTACAATAAGAGAGATAAGGATAAATTAAACTATAATAAAGTGTAAGGAGACAACTCGTCGTGACAAGATGACTAACACGCCTTATAATGCCAATGGATTTATTGATTTTTTTGGTGACCCAATCAATTTGTTCTCTCCAACTCAAACTCTCATCAACAATAATACCCAGGAATCTTGTAGTTGACACCTGAGGCATACTAACAGACTCAATATTAATTTTGCATGAATCCTTAGGGTATGATTTTTTGCCACTAAAAATTATGAAATTTGATTTCTTTATATTCAAGGATAGTTTATTTAATCTGAACCACATAGCATAGGCAGTTAAACCAGCATTGGCATCCTTAATCAGTGAGTTGAAGTTTGAATGAGAGAGCACTAGGGTTGTGTCATCTGCAAACATTATTGGACAAAGGAAATTTGAAACATTAGGCAAATCATTAATATAAATAAGAAATAATAATGGTCCAAGAATGGACCCCTGCGGGACTCCACAAAGTAATCTGGCCTTATTGGAATAGCAACCATTAACACAAACAAATTGCTTTCTATTTGAGACATAATTTTTTAACCATTTGTATGCAGTATCGTGAAAACCGTACTTATGTAACTTATCCATTAAAATTTGATGGTTAACAGTATCAAACGCTTTTGAAAGGTCGATAAAGATACTACAGGTAAATTCATTTTTCTCAAGTGCAGAGGTAACTTTGTCAATAAGGTGAAGCAGAGCCATATAAGTAGAATGATTTTTCCGAAAACCATACTGATGTTTGTAGAGAACTGAATTAGAATATAAATGAAAAAGAATCCGTTTATAAATAATTTTTTCTAATATTTTTGAAAAACATGGCAAAATAGAAATGGGTCTATAATTATTGAAACAACATGGGTCATCAGCTTTAAACAGAGGAATAACTTTTGCAATTTTTAAATCTTCTGGCACAATGCCTGTTTTCAAAGACAAGGAAAAGATATAAACAAGTGGCTGCAGTATTGTCTGTTTCACCTGTTTGACAAGGAATGCAGGTATATTGTCATGACCGGCTGAAGATGTTTTCAGTTCATCAATTATGTCACTTATTTCTTGAATATTTGGGAGCTTGAATGACGAAATAATAGGAAAATCTTTAGAAATAAAATCCAGTGGATTACCATGACAAGTAGAAATTTTATTTGACAATTCATAACCAATATTAACAAAAAAATCATTAAATCTTTGAGCTATATCAAATGGATTGTTGAAAGAATTTTCCCCATCCAAGAAAACTGAAGGGAGCTCTGGGGTAGTCCTTTCTCTTTGCAACAACTGATTTATTACTTTCCACGTGGTTTTAATATCTTTTGAACAACTATTGAATTTTTCACTGAAATATTTCTTTTTTGCAAGCCTAATGGAGTGAGTATATTTATTCCTATAGGATTTATAAACACCATGGGTAAGAGGAGTAGGATTTGAGACATATTTTCTGTACATTTTATTTTTTTTTCTCAACAGCTTCAGTAAATCAACTGAAAACCAAGGCTTGTTAAAGGCTTGACTAGATTTCTTAGTAGAACTGCCAATTGGAAAACACTGATTAAAACTAAAGCTAATAATGTTCATAAAACTTTGATATGCAATTTCAACATTATTTTGCTCATAAAGATCATCCCATGAGATACTAGCAAGCATGTCTTTAAATTTAGAAATATTAGACTTGCTCATAATCCTTTTGTACATTGTTTTCTTGGCATGTTTAACTCTATTAACATTAATTAAAGAGTACTGGAAAATGGGGAAATGATCTGACAAATCTGAATACAAAACCCCTGATTTCATTCCTCTACTCAAAGAGTTAGTTAAGATGTTATCAATTAAAGTTGCAGAATTTTCTTTAACTCGTGTAGATCTATGAATAAGAGGGAAAAAGTAATTAGAATAAAGAATATTCAAAAAATCCCCAGTGAGGGTATCTAAATTATTTTTAAAAAGGTTTATATTGAAATCTCCTAAAATGAAACAGAGTTTATCCTCTTTGCTTATAAGGTCAAGAGAACTGGACAGACTTTCGTTAAAATCTTTGATAACAGAGTCAGGTGGGCGGTAAATAACACCAACAATAACATTTTTTCCACCAGAGAGACAAGAGAGCTCCAAAAAGACCGATTCCACCTCAGCCCTATCTGATTTCAGAGAGAGATCATTCCTAATTTTAAATTCATAGTCACCATGAATAAACAGAGATACTCCACCTCCAGATCTATTCTCTCTTATGTAATGAGCTGAATTGTAATTAGGTAATTTAAAGGTATCTCTAGAGTTCTCTGTAAGCCATGTTTCTGATAAGGCAATAACAGAAAAATCATGTTTGAGTAACGATAAATAATGAATAAAATTGTCATAGTTCCTAGAAAGACTTCTAATATTCAAATGAAAAGTAGAGAATATATTTGGAGGCATAGAAGCACATAAATCATTAAACTGGGTTTCGTTATAAAAACTACAAAAGTTAGAGGTATCATATCCCGAAAAAAAATTTAGATCAGGGTCAAAATCATAACTGTAGGAGTCAAATATTGAAGGATCAAAGGGCTTAAAGATCTGCCCTTCAAAATCATATTTGTTGTTGTCCATAGTGTGTGTAAAGGAATGTGCTGTAGATGTGTGAGAAAGAAAACAAAATACTGTCAAAAATGCTTAATGCCTAATGAGCCAAACTCTGAGAAGTAGCTTTCCTTTGTTGTGGTGGGTTTTGGGAAGGTGGGTGGACAATGAGTTTGTCGTATCTCAAATATGCAATGTCACCTCTCTCTCGCGCTGCCTTCATTGCTGGGAGTAGATCTTTCCTTCTTTGCCGAACAGCTTCAGGGAAGTCCTCATTGATGTAGATGCCTGAGCCTTTTAAGTTTTTAGCTTTCGCCAGAACAGCAAGTTTGTCTTTCAAGCGCAGAAATCTGACCACAATGGGTCGGGGCTTTTCTGATGTTTCTGATGATGATGACGACATCAGCTTCCCGGTCCTATGAACCCAATCCAACTCCACTTTCAAATGATCCATCTGTAGTTTTTCACTGAGTAGTTTTCTCACCTTTTCTTCAGTTTCAGACACTTTTTCTTTCCCAGACTCTTTAATGCCATCTATGACAATATTACGGCGTCTTGATTGGCCATCCAGATAATCTGTCTTGTCTGAGATTGAGATCAAACTTTTGCAAAGTCTGTCTTGGTCTCATTACAGGTCTTGGACCAAGTTTTACAAGAGTTCTTAAAATCATCAAATTCATTTTGAGTCATTTCCAGACTCACCTTGAGATCATAGACTTGCTTTGCTAGATCATCAATCCTCCTGTTTGAAGAATCAACTATGATCTGTACACAGGTTTTAAAGCTTTTTTCCTGTTGTTCAAGTAGAGTTTTGTAAAATCCCAAAATTAATCTTGATTAATTTTGTGTATCAGTGTATTGATCAGTTTTATTGATTATGACGATAACAACGAAACTCTTCTTTAGGAGTGAGCACTGTGACAGAAACGACATATAAACAGTTTAACTTATTGAGGGCTTTCTATTGCGTTAATTAAGCAACAGGGAGAACTTAGTTTCTCCACGACGTCTCACTGAATCTCAGCCCAAACTTTGGTTGTTAACTGTTCATGAACAAATTATTTACAGCTGCTTAAGAACGTTGTTTGGGTCCAAAATGAACCTTACAACGTTCACCCGTTACCTGAGGTGACATCTCCTCTCCAGTTACCTGCTGATTCGGGACGTAACTGTCAGTTTTTTTAATAAGTTCCTGTTTTATTTCTAAACATGTGTCTTTGTGTTTCAGTAACGTCTTGACTTCCCTTGTTCCCATCTGCCCTGATTGTCTGCCCCTGTGTCTCCTCAACCCTTCTGTGTATATCTGGTCTGGTCTTTCCCCATGCTCCCTACTGGTCCGTACGGTTTGATCCTCCATGTTTCAGGTCTGGTCTTGGGATTTTGTCATGTTCATGTTTTGGTTTATTCTGTATCTGGCTAAGCAGTGCTTTTCTTTTGTTTGATTTAAAATAAATGACTATTTTTGGAACTCCTGTATGGAGCTAGAACAGTCTCATAATTCGCAAATGCACACACCGTTTCACAAATGCACAGGACAAAATTCACAAATGCACAAACCGATCCGCAAATGCACACACCGTTTCACAAATGCACAGGACAAAATTCATAAATACACACACCGATTCGCAAATGCATACACGTTTCACACATGCACAGGACAAGTTTCACAAATGCACAGAACAATTCACACGTGCGTAGGACAAGATATACAAATTTATTTTTGATGCACACACAAATATAACCTGATTTACAAACGTTTTTTTGTCTGTGAGCTGCGCTGGATTTGCGTGTGACTTTTGAGACTCCCCTGACTCGATCCACAAATACGTTTTTGTGAATTTTGTCCTGTGCATTTGTGAAACGGTGTGTGCATTTGCGAATTATGAGACTGTTCTAGCTCCATACAGGAGTTTCAAAAATAGTCATTTATTTTAAATCAAACAAAAGAAAAGCACTGCTTAGCCAGATACAAAATAAACCAAAACATGAACATGACAAAATCCCAAGACCAGACCTGAAACATGGAGAATCAAACCGTACGGACCAGTAGGGAGCATGGGGAAAGACCAGACCAGATATACGCAGAAGGGTTGAGGAGACACAGGTGCAGACAATCAGGGCAGATGGGAACAAGGGAAGTCAAGACGTTACTGAAACACAAAGACACATTTTTCAAAATAAAACAGGAACTTATTAAAAAAACTGACAGTTACGTCCCGAATCAGCAGGTAACTGGAGAGGAGATGTCACCTCAGGTAACGGGTGAACGTTGTTAGGTTCATTTTGGACCCAAACAACGTTCTTAAGCCGCTGTAAATAATTTGTTCATGAACAGTTAACAACCAAAGTTTGAGATTCAGTGAGACGTCGTGGAGAAACTAAGTTCTCCCTGTTGCTTAATTAACGCAATAGAAAGCCCTCAATAAGTTAAACTGTTTATATGTCGATATAACGTATTTGTGGATCGAGTCACGTCAGGGGAGTCTCAAAAGTCACACGCAAATCCAGCGCAGCTCACAGACAAAAAAACGTTTGTAAATCAGGTTATATTTGTGTGTGCATCAAAAATAAA